>NW_024582914.1:200227-216232 GCF_018398535.1 Haplochromis burtoni
CTCCCGCGACTGCTGCTGAAAACTGCGCCAAAAACAGTTTTACAGGAAATCGTCCCATCAAAATAAAAGCTTCTACACACGGACAGGAAGTTGGTAGTAGAAAACAGGAATGAGTGCCAAAATAAGGTGCAAGGAAAGGCATTCAGGGTTATTTACAATTTTAGTTAACGAAGCAAACATGCTATTTGTTTAATATATTTTATAATATATTGATATGATTATTATTTGTTTACTTTTATATTACTTTCATTTTAATTATTTGATATTACTTGTACTATTCACTCTCCATTAATATTTCCTACTTTTGTGCAAAAGAAGTAGGACACAACTGTGTCTCTCTCTGCACAAAGTGGACAAGTGAAACTACACAACAGGACAAACTTTTTGGCTTTGAATATATTAGTGTGTGTGTGTGGAAACTGACTGTTTGAGATGATTTGTAGGAGAACTAAAGGAAAGAAAGTGTTTTGGAGACGATAACAAGCCAATGGTTGATAAACTTTTCTTTTTTTGAACCATGGCTTTCTGTGCACTGAACACAGTAATTATCTGTAAAGCTACAGTATGCGGTGGAGAGCAGGACTTTCCACAGACTGCTTTCACATGTTTATTCCAACAGTTAACATTAACTGACTGCAATAACCAAGAACTTGGTTAATTAGTGTGTGTGTGTGTGTGTGTGTGTGTGTGTGTGTGTGTGTGTGTGTGTGTGTGTGTGTGTGTGTGTGTGTGTGTGTGTGTGTGTGCACGTGATGAATCTATATTTATTAATCCCATCCTTTTAGCTCTGTCTTATTAGACTCCAGCTCTGATTTCTTCTGCGGCTAACTATGCTGTGTTGAGATTATATGCTGGGCTATAACAGATCAACTACACAGGACAAAAAAAAGTTTTGTGTGGTCTGTGGGTTCGTCGTGGCTTGCAGAAGGCTTGGGTTATTCTTACTGTACGGTTAGTGGCTCTTTAATATATAACAAAGAAATGAAAATAGATGGTATTATAATTATTGAATCAGTGTACTCATACGTGCATAAGTATAAACATGCACGTGAAGACTATGAAACAACCACCATCACTAGCCACCATCCACACTCCTCCGTTGGGTCCATGAATAATGCAGAACTCCCATTTTCATACCACTTCCTCTTCCCTCCCCTCATCCCCTTTTTTCTCCTCCTCCTCTTCCCCTGTGCCATAGTAAAAATAGATCCATAAACCTGCAAGCTTTCGCTCTGGTGTTTACACCATCGTGGCCCTCCCCACTGCTCTCGCTCTCTCTCCTGACAGTAGGGTTATTACTCTCATTCATCTCAGCCTGTTCTCTCCATCTTCCACGGGAGCCAGAGAGCAGAAACAAAAGAAGAGGTTGTTGGGCCAGACTGCGAGCAGAGAGAAGGTCCTCAGGTAGCATGTAGATGCTTAATCTCCATATCTTTATTATGTTGCTCATAAAAATAGCCCTATGTTCCACGTCTCCCCCTTCCTCCTCCGTGTGCACTCACTCTTAGCTCAGGGGAAATGAGGAGCTCCTCTACCAGGCATTAAATGTACAAAGTGGGATGCACCGAAAGGGAAAAAAAAATTAGATGTCCGCTCCTTTTCGGTGGATGCAAAGCAGTAATAAGTTTACTTGTCAGTGCGTCATCGGGGAGGTAAGATGCGAAAAACTGCTGTAAATTCACTTTATACATTTTTGTTTGGTAAATTAAGTATGTCTGCTTTTTCCTCACGGTAAATAATATTAGACTTGTTAGTGGATTGAAGCGATCTTTATGAACATAGAGAGGTTTGGAGCAAACCTAACTAGCTTGTTTCACTGAGTAGCTAACAAAAATAACCTGCGAATTACCACTGAAGAAAACAGGATGTTAAAAAAGAAACTTGACGCGCAGACTTAACTTAAACCCTCCCCCCAACCCAGTACTGTCTGCTTATAGGTCAGAAACTCTAACAGGCACAGTAGACTTACCCAAGTTGTGGACTTCATATCCTAAAGCAGTGCACGTGTGGCTTATATAGAAATCTTTAGTGTGCAAAGAGTTTGGAGGTCTGGGTCTTTCTTCCTAATTAAACCTCCAAATAACAAGAGTGTAGTATAAGCTTTGTGCTTCTCTGCTCTAATATAAGGCTCATTATGTCCATTGCAAAGAGCTTTTCATTAGCTAACTGCATCATCACTGGGTTACGGGTTACATTAAAATCCCCCACATTAATGTCACATCAATCCAAGAAATTTGATCATTTGATCATCAGCCAATGGGCTCTAAGCAACACTTAAACATCCTTCCTGATTTATGAGCAAGATATTATTTGTCAGCACCTTGTAAACTCACTAAGTCATATCTGTTTTATGATATGATAAAACTATGATTATGGTCAGTTTATGTTTAGGGGTTTGGGTTAATTAATTGTACTGAAGTTAGGGAATAGTCATGGTTATTGTTTAAAAGGATGAATGACCATAAATGACGCCGAGCTCCTTTCTATAGGGATGTTGCCGTTCTGTTATGATGTCAGATGACTTCCTTTGTTGGTTTGATCATATTGAATAGAGCTGCTGTAAGGCTCTGTAGCTTGTTTGTCATTTGTTGTTTTGGTGCTCACTAACTGAAACTCTCTGTTTTAGGAACAACGTTCAGATTACAACCATCTTTGAATTTGTTTTAGGTTTGCTGACAAAATTGGGCACTTTCATTTTGGCAATTTGTTTTTTCATGGTTTTTTTTTTCTGTTTTTTAATTGTAGTTTTTAACTAAATCTTATTAATAGGAGTTCTAGCCTGACATTTTTCATGTATTTTTCCCTTTTTCTCTTCCAAGCAGTTTAAGTCTACGTCCAAACTAATGCGTTTTTGTTTGAAATTGCATTGTTTTCTCTCCGTTTTGGCGTCCCGTCCACACTGAGATGGCGGTTTTCGCTCATGGAAACGCAGCGTTTTGAAAACGCTCTCGAAAACGCATACATTTGAAAACGGTGCTTTTGCATCGCAGTGTGGACCGCGAAAACTGAGAATTTCTAAAATGATGACACATGTTAGTCATATGATGCAGTCATGTGACCAATTAAACTAAGATAGTGGAGGGCATTACACAGCAGTTGTTTTGTTTGCTCTGAAATTTGACAGCCCTATTAAAGTTTAAATTCTTTAATTCTCACCCGCTTTTGCAACTTTGTACTTTTGTGTTACTCGCAGCAACAACTCCACCTCATTGTTAGTCCATTTAAAAAACTCAGTGCTTTTCCTCGACATTTTGCCACAACGTTTCAAAAAGCCGGAAGGTAAATAAGCACCAAACAGAAATGAGGCAGGCCGAATCTTCTTGCGTTTCACGCATGCGCAGGACTGGAACGTAAGCGTTTTCAGCCGTTTCAATGTGGACGTGCAACTCTGTGAAAATGACTGAAAACGGGCTAGTGTGGACGTAGCCTAAGACTACAGCCTCAAAAGGTATTCCCCACCCCAGCCGTAAAAGGCTGCTGGGGTATTGATGTCACCTGACCACATTCAGGCCTTGCGGATATGCAAGTTTGTAAATGCAATAACTCGAGAATAAGACAATGTAGGATTTTGAAATCAATACCATAGATGTGTCTACTAGGAGGCTGAGAGTTAGCAGTGGCAGCCAACAAAATTTTTATTTATTTATTTATTTATTTATTTATTTATTTATTTATTTATTTATTTATTTATTTATTTATTTTTATTTATTTTTAATTTATTTATATTTATTTTATTTTATTTTATTTTTATTTACTATCAGCTGTTCTTGACAATAAGACCGCCCCTCCCTGAGCCTGGTACTGCCAGTGGTTTCGTCCTGTTAAAAGGGAGTTTTTCCTTCCCACTGTCACCAAGTGCTTGCTCAGAGGTCAGTCATTTGATTGTTGGGATGTTCTATTTATTATTGAGGGCTCTTACAGCGTAAAGCACCTCGAGGTTACTGTTGTTGTTGGCGTTATATAAATAAAATTGACTTGAATTCGGAGTGGTCTTGTCACACTGTTATCACAGAAATAACTGGATGTCCTGTAATACAAAACCAATGTGTGCATTTTCCCCCTTTTCTTTTACATTCCTATGTACTGAATAATTTATGTAAGCTAAGATGTTATCAAGTTCCATTAAACGGATAGTTAGAAAAGCTTAGATGTCATTTCAACAAACCCAATGCTGAAGAGGAACAATAAGCTGCTTTTTGAAGCCTCCTGAGTTACTGTGGATGTATGTTGAATCCTGTGATTGCTGTAGAAAGCTTACATGCTGTACTACAATGCGAGAAAGTTATGGCAACAGTAACTGAGGGTGACAATGGGGAATGCTTTTCATTCATTCTGTTCTCTCCCATGGATTTTTCTTATTTTTTTACACATCACTGGACTTAAATAAGCTTTTATATAATAAATGATGAGACACTTATACTGTGAAAGGGGCACAAAAGCTTCCACGCAGAAGGGAACAGCAGTCCGGTTAGTAAACATTAACAGCAAATTTGACAGGAGACAAAGTGGAAATTGAATGCATGGATGCCCTCCATTGACTAAGGTCTCTTTGTGCTACTTTTCTCTCCTTCTCCTCCACGCCTTCAAAAGGTCACACAGTAGACTACAAAAAAATCCCATTTGAACGTTTTGAACATGTGAAAGAGGAGTTTGTTACACCGATGCTCGTCCCACACAGGTTTCCCCTCGACACAAACTCACCACAGAGCATTTCAAACGAGCGAATGTCAGGCTGTGATTCAGGGATGTTGGACCGAGTCTACATAAGCCTGTTTGTGCGTCGCACAGACAGAGGAGCACAAACAGTAAAACCTCTGACAGTCTGCCACTGTCTGAACCTGTGATTCAGTTCAAAGAGCAGAGAGAGGTGTGCTAGACATGGAGGAGGCACAGTCCCACATTTCACCTCTCAAGGTGACAGCGTTTTGAAAACACGTCGGGTCTGTCATGCCTTTTGATTACATGTGGCGTGTGAGGTATTGCTGAGTAGTGCTTTTGTCACTGTCTTGATCTGTGTTTGATGCAGTTTTCCAGGAATCACTCTTTAAATTTCCCCATATGTATATTTTTCCACCATTTTTAATAATGTTCATTATAAGGCACGACACCACTGGGGAATATCACAGATACAGACAGCACTTGTCATATTTGTGTCTACCGGAAAAAGACTCTGCAACGCTAGCTTTCACTTCTGTCACTTCAAAAAATGAAAGTTGTAGCCATTAAAATCTAACACGTAGCTGATGTATTCACATTGTCATCTGAATGCTCCGCATTTAGTATTATCCTAAGTATCTCAGTGTGTTTATGGCGCCATGTCTGCACAGCCTCTGCGTGCTGAGTTTTCCACAGTGGCGTCCTCATTTGGCGACAGTCGATTTAAAAAAATATCATTTTTTGTCACCGAGGGAGTGTGAGACTGATGAATTTTAAAAAGGCACCTTAATCACGCTGCCAACAGCAAAATTGCTTCCATATTACTTCTCAGGCCATTTGCTTTCTAATTATCTGTCCAGCATGAGTCCCTGCTTTACTCTATTTTCAATCAACAGCATGTTTGGGTTATTGTTTTTTTTTTTATATAAACCAACAAGGCATGCAGTAGAGCAAGGTCACAAAACCAGAGTACAAGACACGGCCTTTTGTGCTTTTATACAGTTACAGTTTTAATAAGGAGAGCTTGTTGTTGATATAAACTCTGTATACCTGAAATTTAAATAAGATAGCTCTACACTGAACATGAAATGAATGCAGACTGATGTGTGTGTGCACCATCTGTGCTGCTGTTTCTCTGTTTTTACCCCCACCCCCTCAATTCAATCAGCAGTTCAAAGCCCTGAAAATACAGATGTCGTTATCCCCGTGAATATGAGTTTTCTAAATGTACCTGTTAGACAAATTCCCACTTTTTGCTCCAAGGTCTAACAAGGCAATACAAAGAGATTCATATCAGTGTAGAAAGATATCCGTATGCACGTGTTGTAGAGGATCACATGGCATAAACTGCACTTCTGTAAGTATCCCATTGTTGAGACATTCACAAGCAGCAGACGTCACCATGTTTAGCTAATTTAACTCTTTCTGAGAACTGCATCAGGGGTTTTACATAAGTCGCTCATTTAAATAAGGCTTACAGTTTGCATTATTGAGGGCTTGGCCGCTTTGACTGACAACCGAATGCCGCTACACGTGGTTGTAGTCAGCGTATGTCTGCTAGGCCTGCATTACAGGGATATACACCTCTTAAACGTTGTGCTGTTAGTGCCGTTTGGTTTTTTTTTTAAAAATCCTGTCCCATCAGTCTTGTAAGTACAATGTCCCGCCGTGCAGGTAATTACAGATGCACTTTGCTAGCCAAACCCGCTAAAGTTAGCTGACAGCATAGTACATGGTAGCAGGCAAAAGGCTAGAAGAAGATTTTCAAGAGAAGATTTTCAAACTCGTATCATATCATATGTTGTATAATTTTTAAGAAAGATAAGAATGCGAGTTAAGATCTCCGCCACTGGTGAATAAGCAGAAAAGCAGCTGTGAGCGATCAACATATGGCACAAAACTAAATCAAGTGAGAGAAAGTACACCGACAACAGTACATGGTAAATGTGTGGAGACTTTTGTGAATATGAAACATGTCGCAGACACATCGTGACTCTTTGACCATTTCTTGTGACAAGCTTTTTTTTTTAATTACCCTCTGGGCATCCTGCTGTCTCCAAAGCCTTTGAAATAGGTTTTAGATTGGCATTCGATCCCCTGCTCTCCTTCACTTTAGACACGTCTTTCTTCTTCTTCATGTCTTTCATGCAGAGCACCTTGGCCGCTGAAAGGGAGCATTGGAGAACTGTACGGTTATTCGATGTGAAGGCACATGACATAAAGTGAGAGGATAGGAGAGAAGATTTAAAGGAAAAAAGGAAAGGAAACAAGGATGTAAAGAGACAAGGAGAGAACAGGAGAGACCGAGAAATGAAACAGAGAGAAGATTAAAGTGGACAAGAAAGAAGATGAAAAGAGAGGGGGGAAAAGGAGGGAAGAGGAAATTCAAAGAGGACAGAAGAGGGGAGGATGAGCAAAGAAGGGTGACAAAGGGATGAGTGTACATAAAAGAGAAGAAGAAGAGACGATTGAGGGTAAAAGAAAAGAAGAAAAAGTGTGGTAGAAGAGACAAGGAGAGAGAGAAGGAACTAAGGTTAAACGAGGGGAGGAGAGGAAATAAGGATAGGGAAGGAGACAGCATAAAAGACAAGAGGAGACACGAGGACACATGGTGTGGAAATGAAAAAGGGAGAACATAAAAAACAAGGTGAGTGGGTAAAAAGGAAAAAAAGGGGGGAGGTAAATGTAAGAGAGGAAAAAGGGAGGCAAGAAGGAGAAAGAAGAGAAAGCAAAAAAGGAGGAGAAAGTGAAGGAGGTGTAAAAGAAACGACTCCGAGAAGAAAGAAGAAGAAAAAGAGAGGACAGGAGGAGGATGAGAAGCCAGTCGTTCTTTACCCAGGGGGGAGGCACGGCGGGGGATGGGGGGGTGGGGGGCTCCTCATCCCTCTCTCCTCCAACTGATCCTCCTTCTTCAAGGTCAACCACACGCATGCATACACACTCATGTACACACAAAACAGACGCATATACACACACACACAGACAGGCGGTTGGCAGACACGGTACACACCAAAACACACACACACACAAATGCATTTAGTCGAGCTCAAGTAGAAAAGACGCCTTCTGCCCGCTTTTTTCTCTCTGACTCTGTGTACCAACCAGCCAAATCTCAGTCAACCATCTGGAGATAAAAACATTCTTCCCATACACACACACTCACACACACACACTCGCAGAGACACAAATGCACTGTGTGTTTATGATAATAGACCAAATGCCTCTATTGATTCTTTCTCTGTCTGTCTCTCTCCCTCTGTGGTTGCATGTAAAATCAGTTTTATGTCTCGCTCCATTCTCCTTCTTTAAAATATCTATTCCTCTCTACTTAGACAAAAAAGAAGAAACAAACATATGACTTCTCCGTATTAATACATCACCTGCTCCTCATGATCATTACATTTTGACTCGCAGGGATCTAAAACGCCGTGGCCAAAAATAAAATGCCTCCGAACCAAGAATGCAAAGAAAAGAAAAGATCTTGCCCGAGAGGTGAAAGTGAAGGCACGAAGTGTCGCTGAAACTCCAGCTGCTGTGAACCAGATTGGGTTTGAATTCACATGAAACAGGATTAAATGTGCCTGCTTAAAAGCACAGAGTGCTGAAGGAAAATGTCAGACATGGACGTTTTACCAGTATTAGATCGGTAATGGAAGGCTCACATGATTGCTCTTGTATTAGCTCCCTGCTGCTACCTGAAAGCATTATTGTGATGTATTTGCAGCTTGACAGCTGTTAGTGAAACATAAATAGAGTTTGTAATTTTGTGTGTGTGTGTTCTGCTGTGCACATTGTCAGTCCTCATTTTACTACAATTTTGTTTCATCTGTTTGATATTTTTTCTGCTGTGTTTGGCTTGGCTTTGCATCCCTGAGTCATCTTCATTGGTGAGGGGTAATTCTGCTGAGCCACCTCTTAGCTTCTGGCTACTGACTAGAGAGGTTTTAGTGAAACTGTTTTTCCAACACAAATGCAAACCTTTAATTGTGGGACTAAGTTTTCTCAGCATTGGTCATGTAAGAAAATGTTTAGTCTTGTAGTGGTGACTCTTGACCTTCTGGAGTAAAGGAGGAAGAAGTGTGAAGTCAAGAGTGAAATCTCGAGGAAGGTAAAGAAATGAGCACCAATAGGGACAAGATATCACACAGAAAAGCCCTAAAGGTGTGGTCAACGAGTGGCAAATGGAAACCAGTGGATAACGGCTACATGTAGATATGAGTAAGACACTGCTTCAGTGCTACTTAGGAGACATTCTCTGCATGTTAAATATCTAGGATAATAACATCACCTACATGCAACTCTAGATGCATGTTTCAAAACACAGTTCTGTATTAGAAGCCGTGATGGTGATGGAGGGTGTTGGACTGCTTGTACGTTTCCACTCATTTAAATCTGATCCCTGTTAGATTCCAGGTTTTCCTCCTTTGTAGAGCTGCAGTGTCCCAACATTCAATGCCAGGATTTTACAAATATATGTTTCAAGTCTCGAAAACAACATTTATCTTTTAATTAAAAGGCTGTTTTGTACCTAATTTTTTTCTGTTTGACAAGGTCTATTTGACAAAGTCAGTGTTGATTTTTTTTGCCACGACGATCCAGCAAAAACGGTTAAAAATCAGCAGAGCTGAAACCTCTAATGAGACATGGAGAACAGGCTGTAAAATATTCCTCCTCTCCTCTTTGGGTTAACCCCCACCTCAGCACCTCCTCACCTCTTCTTTTTTCCACCTCTTTATTTTAATATATATAACTGGCTGCAAATTCACTGCTGTTCATTACCCAGGCAGGGTCAAATCCCCAAACAATGTGTTTGGTGCCACAATAAAAAGGGTGTTTTTTATGGCGTGTAGCAGTAAAATGCTATTAAACAGATAAAACACCGGCAACGAGCATCAAGAGGATTATAAAAAGAATTGCCTTGATAAACTCTGCATATCTGCGCGGCGACACACCAGCAGCTCTCGTCTCTCCAGTCCTGGGTAGGACGAGCCAGAGACCGAGGAGCACATGGTCTCAGAATTTTCGCAGCTTTACAGCGCCACCATGTGGTAAGGTCGAAATATCAATTTTTGGTTCCGGGGAAGAGGAAAAAGAATGAAGGTAAAAAGAAAGAACCTTGGACTGCATAACCATTTTCACAAATGCACAGCAGCCCTGAAGTTCTCCAGGCATTGCCCAGCAGAGCTGTGCATGAGAACAAAGCTCATGAGAACAGAGCTTATTATTCATATCCATCTATATTGGTGTGGTTGGAGAGGGTTTGAGCAGTGAAGTGTGTAAATTATTCTTTTTCTTCTACCACTTCTTCTTTCTTTGCATTTTTCTCAAAGATTGGCATTGTCATAATTTGTGTGGCATTTTTAATCCCTCACTTCCTCTGAATCTTTGCACCATTCATCGTCTACTCTAAACATCCATCCATCAGATTTCTGAGCCTCATATCCACATCGGGGTGGGAAGAGAGCTGGAGCTTATCACTGCTATTATTAGGAAAGTGGGGGGTTACACCTTGAACAAATCACCAGGCGACCTCAACTTTGGACTAAATGAAGACATGGATAGGCTCAATACAGCGGGAACTCAGCGTAATTGGCAGTCCACAAATATAATCAAACAGTATATGAGCGACTTTGGTCTTTGCGATGCATGGCGCTCCCTTCACCCCACCAGTAAGGAATATACTTTTTTCTCACATGTCCATCACTCCTACTCTCGTCTGGATTATTTTTTGGTCAGCAGCTCACTGCTGAACGACATTTCAGACACTGAGATTCACCCTATAGCTGTCAGCGATCATGGTCCTGTATCTTTAACACTAATGCACAAGAATAATACTACGCCAAGAAAAAACTGGAGATTTAATATATCACTACTTAAAGATGAAGACTTTATTAAATATTTTAAAAAAGAGTGGACTTCATATTTGGACTATAATGACACTCCCGAAACATCAGCTTCTGTTCTATGGGAAGCAGGGAAAGCTGTGATGAGAGGTAAAATAATTTCTTTCTCATCACATAAAAAGAAAAAAGAAAACAAAAATATTCAGGAATTAGAAAAAAACATCAAATCACTAGAAGAAGCCTACGCGTCCCACCAAGATCAGGAAACATTGAACAAAATACGCAAAACAAAACTAGAATTAAATGAGATAATTGATAAAAAAACAAAATTCTTAGTACAAAGACTACGCCTACAAAATTATGAACATGGTAATAAATCCGGTCAATTTCTAGCAAACCAGCTAAAAATAAATAAAGAAAAAACAACTATATGTGCTGTTCAAGATTCATCTGGGAACACATTATATGAACCGATACAAATAAACAACATTTTCAGGGATTTCTATAAAACGTTGTATTCACCACAAATAAACCCATCTAAAAAAGAAATTGATCAGTTTTTGGACAACATAACTCTTCCAAAATTATTGGACACTCAAGCAATGGCACTGGATTCACCACTGACACCAGGTGAACTCCAGGAAGCCCTGATAAGTATGCCCAATAATAAGGCTCCAGGTCCAGACGGCTTTCCTGCAGAATTCTACAAAGAATTCTGGTCGATTCTAGCACCAGTTTTCTACAGAACGTTGTTGGAAATTAAAGAAAAGGGCAGACTTCCATCAAATATGAATTCTGCAAACATTAATCTCCTGCTAAAACCAGGCAAAGACCCTGTATATCCCTCAAGCTATCGTCCAATATCCCTTATAAATGTAGACCTTAAAATAATCTGCAAAGCTCTCTCAAAGAGACTGGAGAAAATAACCCCCCTCTTAATTCATCCTGACCAAACTGGTTTCATAAAAGGTAGGCACTCATCAACAAATACACGTAGATTACTTAATTTGATAGACTACTCATACAGTAAAAACCTAGAAACTACAATATTCTCTTTAGACGCAGAAAAAGCATTTGACAGAGTTAACTGGAAATTTCTATTTGCAACTTTACACAAATTTGGTTTTGGATCCTCTTTCATAAACTGGTTAAAAATATTATATAATTCCCCAACAGCTTGTGTTAGAACAAATGACCAGACATCCTCCAGCTTCTGTCTCTTGAGGGGCACCAGGCAGGGATGCCCACTCTCCCCTTCACTGTTTGCAATTTTTATTGAACCACTAGCAGCAGCAATTAGACAGAATTCAGTAATTAAGGGCATAAAATGCAAGAACGTGGAACATAAAATCAGCCTTTATGCGGATGATGTGTTACTCTTTCTCCAAAATTCACAAACCAATATCTCTGGGGTGATTGAATTGATAAACTCTTTTGCAAGAATATCAGATTACTCAATTAACTGGTCAAAATCTACAGTCTACCGATTAATTGCTCCTCCATAATTCCTCTTCTACACCACTGCAATCGGGAAATATAAAATATTTAGGTATTAATGTTTCTCCCAAGCTTGCAGATCTAACTAAATTAAACCATATCCCACTTTTAAAGAAGGTAGAAGATGATCTGGCTAGATGGAAATGTCTACCCATATCACTCATGGGAAGGGTTGCCGCTATAAAAATGATGGTCTTACCAAAAATAAATTATTTATTCTCAATGATCCCAACTAAACCGCCACAAGATTGGTTCAGATCTCTAGATTCATGTATGTCCAAATTCCTTTGGAAAAATAAACCCCCACGTATAAGCTTAAAAACACTACAAAAGACCAAAGGATAAAGGAGGACTAGAACTGCCTAACTTTCAGCACTACTTCTTAGCCAACAGGCTTCAGTTTATCTCAGGATGGCTAAAACATACCCTCTTAGATGAACCTTGGCTAGATGTAGAACAAGCACTTGCAATAATCTAGAGATCTCAGACCTACCATTTATCAGCTCAAACATCCAACGACATGAATGCTTTAAAAGCATCAACATCAGCTCTTCTCTGACAGCATGGTGGGAGTTTCTAAAATTGACGGCGTCTTCATTAATCCCATGCAAACGTACACCTATCTGGAACAACCCTGACATATTACAAAACAATAATATGATAAACTTTTCAGATTGGAGTGGTAAAGGAATCAAATATTTAGAACATATACTAGAAGGAACAGAATTTATTTCATTTGACGGACTAGTTACACAATATGGGATCAACAAGAAAAGATTTTTAGAATATCAACAAATTAAATCCATAGTAAAAAAGAAATTTAAACCGGGTCAAGTTGAACTACAAACACCACCAAGTGTGGTTCAATTTCTTACTCTTAAAACCCCCAAATTACTATCCAAAATATACAGAATGCTTTCTAAAACAGATGAATCAATATCACTTCCTATTGCAAAATGGGAAGCGGATTTATCAGTTAACTTAGACCTAAACTTCTGGTCTCAGATTTGCTTAAAAACCTTTCATCTAATTAGAAATCCCAGTCTTCAATTAATTCAATACAAAATATTACATAGAGTGCACTATACAGGTCATCGGATGTTCAAGATGGGCTTTACGTCTACCAACAACTGCTCACACTGCCAAACCAATTCACCGGACAATTATATCCACGCTCTTTGGTTCTGTCCACCAGTTCAGAAGTTTTGGCGCGAGATATGTGAAGACTTATCGAAGTGTCTGAAATGTAACATTCCAACTTCCCCCTTAGTGTGTTTGTTGGGCAGCTTAGATAATGTCACTTCAGAAAAGAATATCGCCCATATGGTTTTCACTGCCCTATGCATAGCCAAGAAAACAGTCCTCATGAACTGGAAAAATAAAAATAATCTTAATTCTAACCAATATAGAAATTATCTATTAGATTACATTAGTCTTGATACAGCCTCTGCCACCACATCAGATCAATTGCTCTGGGCTCCTTTGATCAGCTCCATCACCTAGTGGGGGTGGGGGGGTCATAGTTTGGTCCCGCCTTCACTGTTGTGATTGGTGTGGGGGTAGGGACAGGCTTAGGGCGTCGGGGGGTTCCCCGGAGGCATCTTCCTTGGGGGGCTCAACCCGGGGTAGCGGTCATGTCCGGTTAGGGGCTCTGTTGGCTCTCAGGTGACTGTTTCCTCGCGGCTGCGTGCAGCGGGGCTAGGGGAGGGTCTGTGCTGACGGACGTGGGTTACTGACCTGGTAGCCTGGCTGCCCCTGGGTGGGTCCGGGATGGGCGTGAGGTTCTGGGGGCGCTCCGTCTCTGGGCTGGGGCCCGGGCCGGGCCTCGGGGGCTTGGGTCCTGGTTGGTGTGTTGCCGGGGTTGTGGGCGGGTGGGTGCATGGGGGCCCAGCCCTGGAGCAGGGTGCCGCCGGTGCATCGAGCCACCTGGGGGGCTCTTCAACTGGTGGGGAAGATTGTCACATCTTGCAGGAGCTTTCCTCTCCTCAGGGGCTCTCTCTGCAGGAGGGGGAGACACAGGAGAGGTGGAGGAAGATCTCAGCCTGGGTGTTTATTGTCTTATGTAGTCTGGAAGAAGAGTGGATGGTGGGGTGGGTGCAGTTTTCTCTGTGGTGGGGTTGGGTGGACTGTCCTGGGCTCTGTGGGGCCGGGAGGCGCTGCTGCGCTGGGCCCCGGTCTGGATGGGCCTGGGCCCCCTTTCCCTGGCGGGTCGCGGAGTATGGGGGTGCCTACTGGGGTCAGCGGGGGAGCTGGCCCCAGGGAGGGGTCACTTGCCCCTCCCTTCCTTCCCTCCCCATCTCCAGCTGCCTCCCTCTTCCCGCTCCACCACAACCACCCACACATGCAGGACCTTGGAGTAGGGGTATGTCACCAGGGTGCAGAGGAGGCCACCCCCCCTCCCCTTCTGGCTGCCTCTGCCTCAATTTTATCCCACAACTTAGACATTCACATTACTCACACTCTCATTACACATACATATAGGATCTTGGGGGTGGGCACGATACACGGAACCCAAAGTACCATCAGGGTGTACACCCCACCCCTGGCGTCGTTGCCCACCTCTCAATGTTAAATACACGTAGACATTGAGGGCCAACAGGAGGGACCATGCGCTTACCTGCTGCTCTCTGGCAGGTAGCTCCATGCCCTCCTGGGTTTTAAATGCACCTTAGAACACACATGCATCAACACTACAATGAGCGGGTGGAGGGAGGTTTGGAGTCTTCTCTCACCCCCATTCTCTGCGACCTGCTGGAGCGGGGGGGCTAGGAGGAGGAGTTGGCCGTCCGACTGCGGTCTGGAGTGTGGGGCCTCCCTGCTGCTGCGGAGTCGGGGCGGTCTGCCTCCCCCCACCGCAGGGAAAAGGGTAACACCACCTGGGTCTGGGTGCAGTTCCCCCCCTCCAGGGGCAAGGGTACCTAGACCCGGGGCTTAGAGTACGCTTGGGGAGTGTGATCGTGTGTACAGCGTCTCTTTATGTCTGTCTCCACGTTGGTTGAGTGTGGAGTAAGTGTATATGAGAGCATGAGGGTGGGAATGGATGTTTGTATATGTGTGTGCCTGTATTTCTGTGTCTATATGTCAGGTTGGGTGTCAGGCGCCACCTCTCTGGGGACATCTTAGGCCCTCCAAGGTATGGAGGCCTATCTCCCCCTACCACCACTTCCCCTGCCAGTGGCGGACTCCCTCAGACATCGGTGCGTTGGTGGTTCTTTGTGTCCGGGGGTGGGCGTCCAGGTACACACCGGCTCACTCCTTGGCGGCCGCTTATCGGGGCCTGGAGCCTGGGGCTTGCTCGGGCCACTTCGGAGGTGGGGTGCCCCCGGCCTCTCGGCCTGGGGCTCGGTCACTCAGGCACGGCTGGCTGCCGGCGGAGCTCACGGGCGCGTCACTGCAACTCCCCCTGGCTTCTGCTCCGCGGCTGCTGAGTGAGCCCTCATCTGGGACTCTCCTCAGCTCTTTCTGGGACAGTGGCGCGGCTGCCCCTCTGTTGGTCTTCCTTGGTCTCTTGTGTTCTGGGGGCCTCTGGATGTCTGGAGTTTTGATCTCCTCCATACCTGCTTCATGCCCTGGAGGACGGGGCTGTGGCCCCCCCACACCCTCTAGCAGATCATTACATGAAGGAACCTTTTAAAAAAAAAAACAAGCGCGTCCATGCTCACAGGTGTACACACGGGTGATCACACCCACAAACTACACCCTTTTTGGCTCCTACCTCAAAGCACACTGTGTTTGTTGATCTTATGTGCTGCACAATAATGTTTAATATTTAGTATTTACTGTCATATTCCCATATATCATTGTGATGTTGTTTATTCTATTACTCTTGTTCTCTTCTGCTTGTTTTCTTTTTTCTTTCTCAGCAGGTGACCCAGGTGATTGATATATGCATTTTTTTTTCTTTTCTTTTTCTGCTCATTCTGTTGGTTTTTGGTTTTTGCCCTTCTCCCCCGTCCCTCTTCTCAGCTGTTTCTCTTTCCCTCTTTCTTTCTCCCCTTCTTTCCCCATC
>NW_024582914.1:216257-240735 GCF_018398535.1 Haplochromis burtoni
GGTAAAGTAAATCCGTTGGGCATCTTTCTTTGCCTTTAGACAACAATTCTGATGTCAAAAGAGCCAAACGGGACAGGCAAAAGAAAAAAAAACAAAAAAAAAACAAAAAAAAAAACAAATCACCAGTTCATTGCAAGGCCAAAAAAGGAAGCAGCTGCTCACATCCACACCACGAGCCAACTTGAATTCATTCATTTCCCTAACAGTCTCCTGTGCTAGGAAGAAAATGGAGCAGCCACTGGTGGAAAATGCAAAGTCCATAACAAAGGCTGACGAGGAGGTTTGAACCTAGAACATTGCTGGTAAAACAAAGTTCTAGGTTCCACCCTGTTTTCTCCCAAAATGAGGTCTCAACAAAAATCGACGACAACAACTCACTGAATGCATCTGTACAGATTCAAATTAGACAATATCTATATATCAATAACTAAAATCTAGCAATGGTTAAATGGGGGAAGGTTGAGGGTGGTACTGCGCTGTCAAGAAGATCCTGCGTTCAAATTCAGCGCCTTCTGGCAGGGATAGCTCAGTAGGTAGCGTGGTGGCCCCATGATCGGAAGGTTGGGGGTTCGATTCCCCTGAACAGCTACCCTGAGGTACCCCTGAGCAAGGTACCATCCCTTCACACTGCTCCCTGGGTGCCCACTGCTTCACTGAGTGAATGGGTTAAAGGCAGAGAGGAATTTCCCCATGGGGATCAATAAATTACACTTTCTTTCAGTGTGCAAGTTCTCCACAGGTCTGGACACCCTGGCCAAAGACATCCATATTAGGTTAATTGGTGATTCTAAATGTGAGCGTGACAGATTGTGTTGGCCCTGTGATAGACTGGCGACCTGTCTAAGTGTACCTGACAGCTGGGATAAGCTTCTGAATTGAATAAACAGAAGAAGATGGATGGATTATTAAATAATAATTAAAACTCAGTACATCTGTTCATCACACTGCCACCTGGTGTCAGTTCACAAATCTACACCTCTCTTTATGAGAGTATTTTCCATGTCGCAACATCACCAAAGAATTTGACAATATGCACAAAGTACGTTTAAAATTTGATTATTTCTGACTGTCATGAGCCTTTTAATGATGACAGCTTGGACACTGATCATATCCACTTTATTTCTTCTACATTGAACATCACAGTAATCTGTTACATCTGATTATGTAATGTCAGATATAGCCATATTTGTTCATTTCTACATATAGAATGTTTTTTGTTGCAAGATTTAAAAATCTAGCTGATATATTTTTGCTCATTCTTGGATGTGTGATACAGAATATTTTTAGCAGGATTTAATTATGTATGTATGTATGTATGTATGTAAAATTCTAACCCAGTGATTAGGTAGTAAAACTGGATCTGTGTCCTCTTGAGTCCCAGGCTGGAGTTCAGTCTCCTCATTAGCATATAAACGCCTGAGAGAAAATCTGCAAGTACTTCACATTAAGTTTGCAAAGTTCTCTCTCTCTCTCTTGTTTGCCTTTGGCTGATCTCTTGAAAACTTCTCACTTGAGATGGCTTACGTTTTCTAGCAGATTGAATGTCTGCAAAATCTATTCGTGCACATGCTCAGCTGGTCTTATGCTCCCCTCTTGTGGTTAGATTCTGAATGGCTACAGCAAGTTGGTCTTTTTCACAGCAAAAAGTTGGGTTGTCATAATTTGAAAATCATTACGTGTGCTAAAAGCTTTAACTTTTTCTTCATTTCATCAGAGGCTCTCAGTAAACCATTACGATGTACTTATTTCTGATTAATGTGAAAATGATGTACACTGTATCTCTTGTAGTGTGGTTACAAAGAAAGTGAAAGGTGATAAAATGCAGGGCATCTTCACCATCACTGTGAGTCAGACTGTGCTTTGGTGTCAGTAAGGATAAGCTTAATACTGTTTCTGCTGTAAAGTTTTTGCAAGAATTGTACTGACGCTGACTTTAATTCCAGCTGTGTGCAAGAAGCAGCATTCATCTTTTGAATAAATCTATTCATGAAGAGTTTCCCTCTGGGACCTGCCTGAAACTTACTGCAAGAAACACCAGAACAACTAATGGATCTAAGTGTAATCCTCATGCTAAAAGTAGAAGAAAATGGAAGATAGATAGAATTTTAAGGGCTTAAGTTAAAACTGCATATTTTCATTTTAAATGTTTTTCCTAATTTGTAGATCCCCAACGAATGAACGAGTGTACAGGCATAGTTCAGTACATCAGACAGGCTTTAAGACAAACAGACTATCACAATGAGATGTTACAACGTTGTAACTGGAGGCAGTAACTAGATAACTTTAAGAAACAAGACTTATTGTGCCCCAGGAAATATTCAGTAACACATAATTATATTACCATGTGGTAGTAAAAGCACAGACCTGTTACAGTCGAGCAGAGGTTTCATTAGTTTATATGAGTAAATCAAAAATATGACGGGAGCTGCAACAAAAAGAAAAACAAGTTAAAATCCTTTAAAAAAAAATCCCCCATGAAGTTAGATATTTAACCTTGTTATAATACATTTCTAATAATACAAGTTGTGATCTATAATCGCAGTACTTGATAAAAATTAATAAATATTTTTTTAAAAACCCCGCAGCTCCACTAAACTAACAAATCAATACAACTAACTGGGGGCCACTGGGAGAGGCAATCAAGGCTGAGGAGCGCCCAATGATGTATAAGTTTCAGATAAAACCACGGGGCTTCCAACTTAATTAGTTAATTAATTAGTTGTATTAATTAGTTGTATTAATACCGTTGAAAATATATATATTTTAAAAAAAAAACATAGAAAAAAAATAGAAAGTAGCTTGTCTGTCACTAATATTTTACAGAATTTCCGTTTGTCATATGTCTAATACGGCTTTAGATGAACGCAGCGACCCTCACGTTTACAACACGCTTTTATGACCACCAGCTTTAGCTGACAGATTGTTATTGCTTTTGTTATGTAATTACTGAATTGCAAATAAACCGCGTATTGTTTTTTTTTTTTGTTATTTTGCCAGACGTTTCATGGGGCACGAGGGTGTCGTTGCTATCCGTTCATTCTCGGCATTTTCCGGCATTTTCCGTCTGCACTTCGTTTATTTCCGGTCAGCGTCGCCATCTGCTTTCTCGTCCTTCTCCAATCTCCGTGTTGTTGTTCCCGGTGACGCGGCGGAGGTGTAGCCTGACGCGGGCTCTTACGTGTCGGCCAGAATAAAAGTGGAGCTCCGGAGGCCTGGGAGTGACGAAGGGAGACTGTATCGGTAAGGACGAAGCGGTGTCCGGGGCTCACAGGGACGGGACACTGCCGTAGAAAGTGTCGGTCTGGTCGGGTTCGGCCCGAAGCAAACAAAGAGATCATGGCGCCGCGGTGTGTTTGTAGCAGGATGGAGGGAGGGGAGTCTGCGGCTGTTTGGGAGAAACGGAGCAGATGTGTGGCTTTGCTAGTGAACCAGGATGGGCAGAGTGTTAAGACACAACAAACGGCGGTCGGACTTTAGCTTTGTTAATACGCTCACATGTAAATGATGCTGTAGCTGACTGAGCTTTCTGCGCAAAGATTTGCGCTGTTTCCCTCCCGTTAAAGGCGCACTGAAAACACTAGCTACGATATTTGCGTTTTTCTCCTTCACTTGAAAGACTTGATTGTTATTCTTTTATATGCATATATGTACATTTACATGTATGATTGCATACCCATTTGTATCGACGCTCTTTCGTCGTTAGTGATTTTGCGTCGATGTGCACACAGAAATGTGACATCGTAGGCCTCAGCGTTTGGTCGCCCGTTAAAAACATAACCCACGGGCCTGTGGATTTAACGCACATCGTGTGTCTGCGGTCTCATTACTTTAAAAAAAAAATTGCAACACATCTCCTGGGATGTGATCGGTGTGCATTGAGGGGGCGTTACCCGGCCATGTGGCGCTGCTGTCACACACGGAGCATCCGAGTGATTTTTGAAAAGCAGAGGGAGAAATGTGTAAAGCCAATCATGCAGCGGGGAGAAGCTACGCACTGTGTGAGATCACGGAGCTCAAAGAACAACACGTCCCAGATCAACACTTGCTGCATCGCCTGAAGTCAGGCGGGGATCACCTCTCCAAAGCTCCTTTATTAGAATCATAGTTAATGCTTTTGGTTAGGAGCAGCTAAGTTGAGTTTGAAGTGTGACCTCCTGATAATTGATCAGGATTTGTTGATTTGTTAGGGAAGCCCAAGATGCCCTTCATGATCATTAACCATTTTTATTTTATTAAAGAAAAAAGAAGTTCAATAATTTTCCTTTCCAAAATAAAAGCATTTTGTGTGTGTTTGTTATTGAAGATGACGTGGGGCACGCCCACGTGTCCCCTTGGAATTACCCTGGATCACCTTTGTATGTGTTAATGAGTAGATTGCATCTTCACAAAATAATTTCTATCCCATTGTTTGGGACATTTTTTTCTTTCATAAACATTTGTAACTTTATCAAAACCTGCCCATGCAGACAATGGTGAAAACACAATTCAGATGCACAATATAGTGTCTAGTGCAGGGATGTCAAACATAAGGCCCAGGTGCTCGAATTAGCACGGCAAAAACTCCAACCCGGCCCCCTTAACAGCTTTGGAAAATGTGAAGAAAAGCAATGATTTAATTTTAAATGTAAAAGGATTTATGGAATTAAAATAATAAAAACCCTGATCAGAGGTTCTAAATGTCAGTTTTGATTCATCTTCAACTAACTGCTCAGCTCCAAACTCACCTTCCTGGACGTGAGGACACGGTCGGATTTTTTTGCTGTTAGATCCTGATCAATCCTGTCTTTATTTGGGGCTGAATTTCTCATATATGAGCAGAGAAGTTACTGCTCTTGGCGTGACTCCTTTATACATGCGCACAGTTGTCTCACTTTAGAAACAGAATTATTCTGATGCTTCACATATGTTATAAACAGCTGAAATAACTGTCTTAGTACTTAATAATTATTCATTTAAATAACAGTAATGTGAAAAAACAGGAAATTCCTTCTTTTTTTTATTTTATTACAGGACAGTCTTGTTTGTGAGCCCCCAGAACTTTTTCTGTAATTTTACAGAAATAATTTAAGCCCAAAAAGTTGTGCACTTCTTTCAGTTACTACAGCAGTAATTCTCTGTCTTGTAGAAAAACTGCTTTCACTTATATTTGATATATATAAAATGTGCAGTTAGACTTGTTTATGTTTAACTGCATTTTTTGTCTTCCCCGCGCAATTGGTTAATATTGTTAACTCCCTGAAAATGGCTTCAGCAGATGTTGATCAAGCTCTGATAATGTGGTCTGAATTACACAAACAAAATGAAATTGTTGATAATCTCTAAGAACAACCTAACCTGTGATTTGGTTATTTTTTTAAGCCCCTGTCACAGAATATGTCACTAGGGTGACCAGATGTTTCTCTGTTTTTATTCCTTATCCCTCGACCCACGTCTTGAGACAGTGTCCCACATTTTCTAAAGGCTGATTTTTACTCTGTGTATATGAAGGAATGGCTTTTTTAAATTACAGTTGGAAGGAGGACGTTGGCCTGTCTGATGTCATACTCATCAGGGAAAGTCACACGTCAGCAAAAAGTCACACTCTTTGCAGATTTTGTTGAATATGATGGAAGCTACCATGAAGAAAATCAAGCGGCAATATGTCCTTAAAAAGAGTTTTTGTCTTTCTTTGCTAGTTATTTTTCAATTTCACAGAGAGGCAAAATACGGTGTGAAGCGACATGCTGATACGCGTGTCATAATTGGATAGGGCATGTCAGTCTGTGGATGCATTCAAACTGAAACCGAAAAACTGTTCCCAAACAGAAGAGCAGATGAGATAACCGTGGAATAAAAGAGAATACAGGAGTGTAGAGATGATTTTCAGCCTCTTTTATCTTATTGCTCCTCACGGTTTTATTCATTGAGATTCGTAAGGCTATTGTGAATACTTTACCGTTTGACGTATGTCAACAATCCTGGCTGTGCTGTGATTTCAGCTGTATTTACATAATAACAGTAAGTGAAGTGATCACAAGTTTTCATCTGACAGGGTGCTCTGCTCTCTGTCACACTGAAACCTCTGCTCACTCTGAACAGAGCAGAGATAAGAAGGGTCGTGCCTGCGTCGGGAGAGTAAGGCCTTGTTGTGAAGCAGTGTCGTCTGTGGGTGTTTTCAGAGTAATGACATGGTAAAAACAACCTTTCCAGGGGAATGCATATTCAGTTATTTCCCAATGCATCCAGGTCATTTTTGTTATATGAATGTGTGCCAAGTGTTGTAGCAGATATGCGGTGTTACTTTTAGTCACTGAAACTATTTTTCCTGCAGTTTTCAGTTTTATTCTGATGTTGTTTTTACTAAAGCCAAAAATGTGAGCAAATAACAGACACAGCATTGTTATTTGGCACAAACTGATTGAGTTGTGCAGTCGGCTGAGTGTTTGACTTTTCCTCCAGTCAAACACTCAGCCGACTGAGTGGGCAAAGTTACGTGACAACACAGTAGTATGTTTGAAAGGGGATAGTACATAAAAGTATTAATGGAATTAAAATAATAAAAACCCTGATCAGAGGTTCTGAATGTCAATTTTGATTCATCCTCAACTAACTGCTCGGCTCCAAACTCACCTTCCTGGACGTGAGGACACAGTCGGATTTTTTTGCTGTTAGATCCTGATCAATCCTGTCTTTGTTTGGGGCTGAATTTCTCATATATGAACTAGGGCTGCCACAAACGATTATTTTGATAGTCGACTAGTCACCGAATTATTTTGCGATTAGTCGACTAATCAGATCATCATCCATTGGACGTAAAACTACAGCTTATTGCACCAGCAGCATCTGCTCTTATATAACTATCATTAGCTTACAGCTTTAAGTTTTAAGGTGCTAACTAAAAATAAAGACAAGATGATAGTTTATTCAATTTTAATGAAATTTGCAGATTGTTTCGGTGAAGTTTAATAAACTCCTTGCTATCTAAAATATAACAGGACATCTCACACTTCTGATAATCAGCTGTCTGCTTGACGTTTATTCAGCTGTGTAAAAACTATAACTTTAATCTCAGCCAAACCGATTTACTCAGGAACAAATAAAATACTAAAAAAAAAAAAAAGCCAAACAACAACATTTTTAATTTATCTAAGTGACTCATATATATTTAACCTGAGTCGCGAAAGACGGCGGTGGGTTTGAAAACAATTTGCCGGGAGTCCGGTGTTCTCACGGCGCTAGTGACCTAGCCCCCGGCTAGCTATCGAGCTAGTGGGTAACAGACGTCTCCGAAAACGTCGGAGCGCTTTTGAAAATATGTGGTGTCCTGATAAACTGAGCCGATATTTGAGGTTTACACAGCTACATTCTCGCCTGAAAATATGTTAAACGTTTATTTTGTGACCCAGAAAGAATAATAAGAGTAATATTAAAACTAACTAGCTGCCGCCATTGTTGGAAACTGAGCTGGGCGCGCTATGAATTCTGGGACACAGCTCTTCTTCTTCTTCGGGTTTAACGGCAGCTGGCATCCTTGTACATGCAGTGCTGCCATCTTCTGTTTCAGTCCGTTATTACACTCTTAAATCCTGCTACTTATTCCTGCGTCTTTTGGATCTTACAAAGCTTCAAACGACAGCGTCGACTATTAAATCAGTCGTCGACGATTTTGATAGTCGACGTAATCGTGACTAGTCGACAAATCGTGGCAGCCCTAATATGAACAGTGAAGTTACTGCTCTTGGCGTGACTCCTTTATACATGCGCACAGTTGTCTCACTTTAGAAACAGAATTATTCTGATGCTTCACATATGTTATAAACAGCTGAAATAACTCAAAAACCTTTTTAACATTTTACTGTAAAGTTATATTTTACAATATTTACATTTGTAGTAATGTGAATAAGTTGAATGACAGAAACCTGCAGGGGAACCACTTAAAATGTATTGTGCTTAAATTTTAGGGAGAAAAGTCTTTTCTTTTTTTTTTAGATTAGCTCGGGAAATGTGAGACCGTGAAACCGACTGAAAGCAGACGCTACACTGAAAGCATGAGAGCTGAAAACCCTGTTGGCCTTTTCTGTTATTGCTGCTATTACCCAAAGCAGTCGTCTTTTGCTGAGCTGACAAACTCGTAGAGAAGCAGAAGAGTAGTAGCTTTGTGACGCCATTCTCTCAGAGGTATGCTGTGTTTAAATTCATGCAGAATTATTTTAAGGTCTGACCTAGTAAGTAATTGCAGTTCTGCCTTTACAGAAAAGTGACCAGGGTTTACATTCAGACATGAAGACGACAAATGCCTTCAGCTTATTGTAAAGCAGTGCGGGCTTTAAATACCAGAACATTGCACAGGTATAGAAGAAGCTCCAGGAGATTTTATTATTGATGATTAGCATCATAAAAGTCATATTTTTTTAAGAGAATGATAGTATGTTAAACCTCTTTACTCAGATGGCCAGTGGTTGACAACTGTTGTTATGTTTACTGTTATTGACTCCTTGGTGACTCATTCTGAGTCATCTAGTTTGGTGTTTTTATTTAAGTGGAAGTTTAAATTCAAAAATATTCTACGCTTCTAAGCTTTAGTCAGCTTCTGACACCTGGCGAGTCGTTTGCTGCAGCTCCCCAAAAGCTTCGTTTTAACACGTTCATTCAAATCTGTACCTAGGTTACAACATCAGGTTAGCCAATGAAGATGGAGTCAGCAGCAGAGGTTCAGCAGGGGGCAGAGACTGCTGTGACTGAGACGGAGAACCAGCAGATCACCCCGGCACAGATTGCTACTTTGGCGCAGGTATCAATCACGTGATGAAGATGATGTTGACACAATTTCCCCTACTTTCAGTGCGTTCAGTGCCCATCTTGAAGTGTGTTAAAATGCATGTGATAGCTCAGTCATATCACCTCTGAATTTAGGTGTCCATGGCAGCAGGACATGCTTCAGCAACAGGTCCCACAGTAACACTGGTACAGCTGCCCAACGGACAGACGGTTCAGGTCCACGGTGTGATCCAGGCTGCGCAGCCATCTGTAATCCAGTCCCCACAGGTCCAAGCCGTACAGGTGAAGCTTGAGCAGTACTGTCTTTTTATTCAGCCTTAGCACAAGATCATTAACCATGAAGTGTTGATTAATGTCTTGTTCTTTTGATTGATGCTCCAGATCTCCACCATAGCAGAAAGCGAGGATTCGCAGGAGTCTGTAGACAGTGTGACCGACTCTCAGAAGCGCAGAGAGATTCTGTCACGGCGCCCCTCATACAGGTAATTAAGACATTCAAGACAGTGGTGTTATGCCACAGATGAGTCTAAAGCTTTGGGGGAAAACTGTCAGATGGCTACTAAACCATTTTCATTTGGCTCTGTAAATTTCAGGAATCGAGAAGTAGTTTCCAAAAGTTACATTTCTTCTTGCTTGCTTATCAATTGTGCATATTGGTTGCAATACAATCAGCTAATTTTAGTTTGTGTGTGTGTGGAGGGGGGGATATTAGTGTGCCTACAGCATGGATATGGGCATTTCTTTTATTTGTATTCCCCCAAAAACGAGTGCAAAGTGCAAACTGCATCCCGGACAGAAACAAATGCATTACGGTGCTAAACCAAGCTCCTTGCAAGCATCTGCAGAGTCAGTGTGCTAACGTTAACCTAGCCTAGAACCCAAAATGATGTTAAAACTGAATGAATGCAGACCCCAGTCCAGCAGCCAGATCCTGAACTTGAAGAGCTAACAAAGGCAGTGATGAGCAGTCAGGCTGCAGCCTCATTTTCTATTTGTTTCTAAAGTAGACTCACTGTGATGCCTTAAAGTCTCTTTGTGCTGATTGCTTTGTTTTTATACCTAAATTCTAAATAAAAGGTCATATGTGTGTCCACATTAGGATTTGTGTTGGTGTGTGGCCTCAGATTTATATTGTTAAATGTTTATTATGAGACAAATAAGTTAAATCCAAATGTAATGCAACAAGTAGTAGTAGTATACCAAATTATGTTTTCATGGGAGCAACTGTAATAATGTAATATTACTGCATTAATATTTACAGGAAGGATACAAATAAGCAGTGAAAGATGCTTTATGGAACAGAACACTGTTTGATGTTTAAAGAGAGCGTTTGCTTTCACTTTGGTAGCTGATGTCTATTTTTAGATTTCACAGGGCACTGGCTGTCTCGCTTGCCCTGACTTAACGCTCATGCTAAGGCTGATACATTATTTTATATGGATAACTAGGATTGACAGTAAATCCACTTCTGCGTGTCCTAACAGGAAAATTCTGAATGACCTTTCGTCTGATGCACCTGCTGTCCCTCGTATCGAGGAAGAAAAGGCCGAAGAAGACTCATCTGCTGCTGCCGCCACACCTGCAATCACCACTGTTACGGTCCCGACACCCATCTACCAGACCAGCAGCGGCCAATACAGTAAGTGACATTTGGTTCAGTAATTAAATTATGTTAAGTTATTTTAGTAATTAAAAGAATATAATTAGGAATTAAAATATAAAATATTTATAATAAATAAAGCAATTTAACCATCAACCTCACTACTTCATGTGAAGTCTTAAATGATCTCCCCAGTAATACAAAAAACTTGATTACTTAATATAAATGTAAACATATTGAGGGAGATCACACTAGTATTAAAATATGTTATGTTTTCAGTGCAGTTTAAAGCATTTTTAAATGACTTAAACTGGGTTAAGAAAGTAAAGGGTAGTTAATATTCCACATATTCAGACAATGAGTCTGACCTGTTTAGCTAATTGTTTTGTTTGTGGGGCAGTCCAAGAAATGTTTAACAGTTTGTGCAAGTTCATCACAGAAATACAGTTTGATGCTTCATGTTTGATTAAGCGCAAGACTCTAAAAGAAACAATAACAACTTCACAGCACATTCATCACAATGTTTTCTTTATGGGAAGACTGGGGAGCGAAGAACGATAAGAATGAAACAAATTTATAATGTGTTTTCTGTCCTTTTGTTTTTCTCCCCTTTCATTTATCCGTCAAATAGTTGCGATCACACAGGGTGGAGCCATTCAGTTGGCCAATAATGGTACAGATGGAGTACAGGGCCTTCAGACTCTGACTATGACCAATGCAGCAGCAGCCCAGCCTGGTGCCACCATACTGCAGTATGCACAGACCAGTGACGGCCAGCAGATACTGGTTCCCAGCAACCAGGTGGTGGTCCAAGGTAAGAGTGGCAGTCTATTATCCATGAGCACAGCCATTCTTCAAACCATTCTTTTGTCTTTGGCAGCAAAGACAAAAACATTTGGATGTTCATCGTTAGTAAACAAGATAGTTAAACAATGAACTAGGTTCATTAAGAGGCCAAATTAAACATCTGCTTTCTGTCAAATTTTCCTGTTAGCTGCCTCAGGTGACGTTCAGGCCTATCAGATCCGAGCAGCCCCTGCCAGCACCATTGCTCCCGGGGTAGTCATGGCCTCGTCCCCTGCTCTTCCGACCCAGGGTGCCACTGAGGAGGTCACCAGAAAACGCGAGGTCCGCCTCATGAAGAACAGGTATAAAAAAGGAGGACTGTGTGTTTTTGTGTTTGTTTGTTTTGTAATGTCTTTGCAGTTTCTTCAAATACATTTCTACGGCTGCAAGCACCAGGAATCGCAGGGTATTCATAGCAAGTTAATAGTGAATTATAGTAGTGAGTATGTTTCAGCCCAGAGTTTGGTACATTTGAGAAGTGTTCACATTGCAGGTATTAGAAAGGAGGTCAATGAGTACCCACCAAATCCAACATTCAGAAGGAAACAAAAACCCAAATTGTGTCTTATCCTTCTACAGAGAGGCGGCCCGTGAATGTCGCAGGAAGAAGAAGGAATATGTTAAATGTCTGGAGAACCGAGTGGCCGTTCTGGAGAACCAAAACAAGACACTAATTGAAGAACTTAAAGCCCTTAAAGACCTTTACTGCCATAAATCAGAGTAGTACTCCTGAACACCACACTGGGCCAAGTAGCATTTCAATACCTTTCAAATGCTTTGACTGTTTCTGTCTACCTGGCCTTCCGGTTTGCCCTTGCCTGGTCTTTATCCCCACCCCCACAAAATGGCTCAATCCAGAAGACTGTTATTACAATAAATTTAAAAAAACAAAAGTTGTGTACTGTTATCAAGGTCTGATGAGAAAAACTGCAAAAGTGCTAACTGATACTTCATAGGCAATTACAATACAGATCGCAATGACAAGCATATGACAGTGGTTAACATGCTGCTTTGTGTACGAGCCTGAGTTTTATTGTCATGTCTGGGCTGATGCCCAGATCATTTAGGCTAATGTTGCTTCACAGGACAATAAGAAGAAATCCTGATATCTGCTTGTTTTGTTTTCTGTTTGTTTTTTCTTTGAGTAAATGGTTCAACTTCCAGACCAACTTGAAGATGCAAATCATTCATAATGGTTTACTGAGGTACTAACTTTTACTATCTCTCTTCCAAGTTCAAGTTTGTTTGTTTTTTGGTTTTTTACTTGAATCAAGGTTCAGTTGTTGAAAAACCGTTTATTTTCTGGCCTCACTGGACTCCCGTAGAGTCCTGCATTTACTATGTAAGCAATAATGCCATCTTTAAGTTGGCCTTGGAGTGTCACTGTTGTAGCTGTCGCTTGCTGTTTAATTTGCCCAGTGGTTTTGGTTTAATATCAAACTGTAAGGCAAGAACTATTTTCACTGTGTCCTAATATGTGTTTCAGTGGAAACTTGCCAAAAAAGATTTTGTTGCAGTGGCGCAATATCACATTGAAGGTAGTCAGCTTTGAAAATGTTTACTCGCCAAAACTTTGACAAGAACACAAAGCTTGTTTTAAAAGGGGGGGGGGGGGCATTGGTTGATTTGTTTTTTATTTTATTTATATACATATAAAATTATCTTGTCAATTGATATTTTTCCAGCTGTACTTTTTTTTTTTACTTTCTGGAAAATAGCCAATATGTTGCTGTACCAGGCAAACCCAGTCAGTTGCAGTTAAAGGCTTTGAATGAAACATGAATTTCTACTTGTTCCACTCGTTTATGTGAACCACGTTGTAAAGGGGACTCTACAGCTAATTAGGCACAAACAATCCTTTTTTGTCTTCTAAATATTTGTAATGATGCTACCAACTGCCAAAAAGGAAGAAAGTGGAGCTACGTAGGTGCAAGCAGAAAGTTGATTGCCGCAGTCGTATGTGTTACATATTGAAATGGTAATATTACAATTTTCTATTCACTGCTTTTTTTTTCTCATGACGATTGTCGCTACTCCCGAAAGATCATTAGCACTGTTTTAAAGGCAGATTATTTTTGTTACAATCTAGACTAAGTTTTTATAGTTTTAGTAAAGATTCCTAGTAATTCTGGGAACATTTTACTCATTGGCTTAAGGAAAAATTTCAATTTTAGACATTAGGTATGTTCATGGTTTAAATTATTAAAGTGTTGCATTTGCCAATGCACACTCTTAATTTGGTGCGTAAAATGCTCTCACAACAAAATTTTAGAGGATTAAAAGAAGAAGGAAGCAAACCCAAGTAACACAAGCGACAAAACTTTTGTTTTGTTTTGTTCTTTAATCTTATTTCCATTTTGCAGTGTCTGTTAAATGATGGTAAAATCTGAATTGTGACACCATGAGATTGCGGGTCATTTCTGGATATGTAGCAGATTGGATCCTTGGTGAAATCTACAGAAGATAAAGGCTACAGTAACATGAGTTTAACTCTAATAACCCGTGAAGATGTACACTCCATTGAGAGGAGATCACTTTGTGGGACTGTGTGTGGTTTTTGAACAGATATGTGTATGTATTTGGGTGTTTATTTTTTTATATTACTGTACATAGACTCTACAGCATGTGTAGAACTCATGTATTTCTGTTTGTTTGATATGGAAAAAAATGTTCTTATGGCTTGTATGAAAATCAACTTTGCATATTTGTAACATATATCAGTGTATAATTGAAAGAAATGTATGTGTGTATTCATGTTATCCACTGGGCCTACCACCATCATGGCAGCTAGTGTATGAGAAAAGGCCTTCAATGGAGATGTTATATTTTGGAGTGTTCTTTAGGATCAGTAGTGTTTGTAGACAAAAACAAGTCTGTTGAAAGCATTTGGGGTCCACAAGATATATCAGCTTCACAGTTTTGTCATTGGAAAACTTTATTAGGTTTCCTAAACATATCTTTTGTCTATGCTCATGGAATCTGAGAATATCTTTCCCATTGTTTAGGTGACTTTCAAAATAAAATGTATTTCATAAGAAAGCTATATTTGTTTTAACAGAACATAGTGGGGAGTTTTAGCAGTGATACGATATGTATATCAACTGTTTCTGTTCAAACAAATGTTATATTGTTGTGACATAAATTTGTTATGAAAATCATTCCAAATGAGCAGAACCTGCAGCAGGTAAAGGTTTTCTGTCTAAGTTAAGAAATTAAAGCACAGTTTTTATTTTTTCTTATGTCAATTCAATCTTTCATTCATTTCAACCAGAGCATTACTGCAATCCTCTCTAATGAAAAGTTTGAGGCATTTTAGTGGGAAAGATGCTGACATGAAAACTTCAAAAGCTAGAAAGGGAAATTTAAAAAATGTCCTTCAGCTCACGGTTGTGATCTTTATACTCATCAACAAGTCGTTTGGTCCACTTATTAGCATTTGGGAAGCATTTGAAAGCTTTGTTCAGAGCTTTCAAATGCTTCCTGCTCTTCATCCTCACATTTGCACAACAGAGTGCAGACTTTGATTTAAAGCAATCTGTAGAATTCGTAAAGTCATAAATAATGTTCTTCTACTGCACTCCAGGGGATGATGATGATAAAGTCTGATGATCGAGAAAACCATAAATGGGCTAAAAATCTGTATTTAGTAATAAATGCATGGTGAGTGCCAGGGCTCTAACAGTGTGTTCAGGGATTGGTAGCAGTGACAAGTTTTAGATACCAGTGCCATTATGATGCGACAGAGAGGAAATGCAAGAAAGTCAACCCCTTTGTAATTCAAACTTTCAGTGGTGCTTATATTTTAAAAAAAATCTAGTAATAACTTTCTTTTCTGTTGATTTGATATGGTGAGCTCAACTTTGTGATGTGATTACACAATATCTTTTAAACGATAATTGTTTTGATTTTTGTTTGTGTGCCAGAATAATTTGTAACAACGGGCCTCGTTTGTGCATGTAACAGAACGATATCCATGTGTGTAAAAGTGTGTATATATAAACAGGATTTCTAGAACAGTAATAATGACATTTTTTCTAACTTTTAATGTGATGAGTTTGTATATTGCCACTTTTGCAAGTTATCAATTGAAAATGCCATGTATCATGCGGTACCTTGTATAGACGGGGTTGCCAGATGAAGAATTCAATACTGTTTGTTTAAACATTGTCAAATTATAAAACTATACCAGCCCATTACTTCAAAGTGCTGTTACTCTGGCATTATGTCACTCTTTTGTAAACACTTGCTATGTCACAATAAACTGATACTGAAGATTATATATCCTATTGTTAATTGTATTGTGTGTATTTTCAATCTGCTTGACTGCGTTGTGTTTAGTGTTCTATTTCTAATAAAATGGTAGCATGTCAGTTTAATAATCATGATTATCCAAGTTTCAACATGTACGAGGACATCGAGAAAGGGGTGAGGTGTGAGCGTTTCAGTGTGGCAGTGGTGTTACATCAGTGATCAGCTCTGAGCCTTGTTTGCAGTGGTGTTTGACGGGTTGACAGATGAGGTCAGGGAGGAATATGATGTTTGCAGACGATACTCTGTGATCTATAGTGAGGGTGAGGAGCAGTTCAAAGAGAGCCTGGAGAGATGAAGGTGGAGGTATGCACTGGAGAGAAGAGGAACAAACGTCAGTAGAAACAAGCCGGAATACGTGTGTGAATAAGAGATGAAAATGGCAATGTAAGAAGCAAAAGCAGTAAAGACGAATGAGTTGAAATGCCTGGGATCAAGTATTCAAAGCAACAGAAAATGTAGGGGTGGGGTGGGTAGAAGTCTCAAATCTATTCTAACATGCATTTAAACCCATAATACGTGACCATGAACACTAGGTATGTGTAAGCCAGTTTAAACACTAAGCAAAAAAAAAAAAAAGAAGGTTGTTTGCTATAAATTTAAGCTGATGGGTTTGGGGTAACTGTGGCTCAGGTGGTGGAGCAGGTTGTCTTTGGGATGTCAGTGGCTTGATCTCCTGGCTTACCGTATCAAACACACTGTAACTTAAACAATGGAAGCGGTTAGGGGAGAAAATCATTTGATGAAACAGCTGCAGTAAACAACTAATAGTAGCTAATTATCTATAATCATGTGATCAGAACGCACATTGCCTGCATATTTTTCTCCCTCACAACACCAGTGATCCCACACTTCTTTTCAGCATGTCTCAGTCCTTTGCATGTTTTGGTATCTGTCACTTCTGAAGCTGTTCCATCATGTTTTTGTCACTGTGAAACACTTCCATTGTTTTTCATGTGCTTTTGCAGTATTTTCTATTTGCATGTGCTTTCTTGATGTTCATTATGATTTTATTTATATAATCGCCTCAAGGCGCTTTATTTTGTAAGGTAAAGACACCCTTTTAACAGGAAGAAACCTATAGCAGAACCAGGCTCAGGGAGGGGCAGTCATCTGCCGGGTTCAGGTTGGGGTGAGGGGAGGAAGACAGTGTGTAGTGTGTTTGACCTCTCTGGGTCACCGTACTGGCTCTTCCTGTCCATGTGTCCACCCTGAGTTGCCTGTGACATATCTTTAAGGAGTGTGAGTATGTGTGTGAATGTTAGATATAAGTGCTTAAGTATAGATTTGGGAAAAGAAATACTGTATAACTGTGTAATTGGGCGAATGAGAATGAAAGGGTTTTGAGCACTTAAAACTGAGGAAAAAGATGCTATATAGGTACCAGTCCATTTACCATTTATAAGTAAATTCAAGTATATTGGGTATTTACTTAAAAAGTAGTTGAAGTCTGCTGAAGTATGTTTTTAAGTCTCCAGCATGAACTTGCAAAAATAGGGTTGGATGACTGACATGGCTTTCTTTGTTTATACTTAGAATTTCATGTTTACACATTAAAATATTCAACATACACACACATACTGCTGGCAGATTGACACTAGTGTATGATTTATGTCATTTGCTTATTTAATCATTGAGCAAAATTTTAATACAATCTGTGGTTTCCCTGCTTCATCACATACAGCCAAGAGTGAGAAGGAAGAGGAGTCAGGAATCCTGTTTCTGAAACCAGAGAATGTGAATTTAAGTTCTGTCTGAGCTTCCACATTTTAATACAAACTGTCTGACACTGGTTTTCAGTGGCCTGTAAGGAAATCTATCATCAGCTCACGGATTCATCTTTAAATATTTGTCAGGGCTTTGTGTTTTTTTATCCCTAAATAATAATAATAATAATAATAATAATAATAATAATAATAATAATAATAATAATAATACATTTTATTTGAAAGCGCCTTTCAAAACACTCAAGGTCGCTGTACACAGTAGTAGTAGTAGTAGTAGTAGTAGTAAATCTTCCTCTCACTCTTCGGCTTCACATTTAATTAAACAGCCATTCTTATTTGTTTAATGAATTAAGATTTAACAAATGTAGCATGTTAAAAAAATATATATACCACCTGACTTACAGTCCCTGCTTGCCTATCCAAATTTATTGCGTTGTTTGGATAACAAAAGACGCACTGAGTGACAGGTAGTGCAATAGAGGATGGGCTTCGGTTTTCACTGTCAAAAAAGGGTGTGGATCAGTGACGATACAAAAATAGGAGTGTTTTAATTACATTTCTTGAGTTTAAATCTTCTTTGATAGACAGCCTTCACAACCAATTAGCAGGGTTTAAATGCTCGCCCATTGATTTATTAGCCAATAGTAATGCATGGAATTCCGAGGTGGGCGGGCTTACCACGTTCAGTGCCAAGGCTTGTCCGTTTGGGAGCTCTGGCAACAGATGGTGGCAGTGGCGTCTACCTACGGCACAAATCTGACAGGGAGGAGACTCAAATGGGGGTGTCCGGAATTGTGAATAGAGTTGGTTGTCTAACGATGGACCGGAAGAAGACTTTGTCAGTGCAGCTCCATTGATAATTTCTTGGCTAGTCTTTTAGAATTTTATCTTTTTTTTCTTTGTTTTCCAAAGAAGGCCGCAAAAGCCTCGAACTGGATTTGTCGACACACTGGGCTCAGTTGCAAGAAGGCATCTCTGGGATTGCTCGGAAAGTCTCGTAAAATATGTCTGCTGGAATGTGACATTTTGAAGACGTAACACGGTCATTTTGAAGAGACTGTTTTATTTACTTGGTACCACAAAGTTGAATTGATGAGGAGCAGAGAAAAGTTAACGAATCGAGCTAACTAGTTAGCTAACATGCTATAATGCTAGTTGGCTACTTAGCACCGAAACTCTGGCATGTTGAATGAATGAATGGACCAGCTGCTTTAAACTAAGAGCGGCTTTTGTTAGGACGAGAATATATCGACTGTTACATACGCCCAGTCTGGCTTTCCACTAAAAGGCAAAGCTTTTGGCTGTTTGGTCTCCGGCTGCTGCTTTACTTAGCCACAAATGGACAGGAATGCAGTTCCTGGGAATTGGTGGAGAGCGGCGTTTTAGGACGCAAAGATAATGTGCTTGTACTGAGTGCAGCCTGGTAATGTTTATGAGGCCGAGGGAGGCTAACCTCAGCTAGCTACATATATTTGCACTACTTGGATTTGGCTGCTATCGTGTGAAGCTTCCGCTCAGTTTGGAATGGGGAATACGGTGTCATGCTGCGTGTCTCCGGAGTCGAGCCCCAAACTGCCATCGAGACTGCCGGCAGAGCGGCTGGAGGAGTTCCAGACCAGCACCGAAGTGAGCGACGACACTGTGCCCTACCTGCAGCACATAAGCGACAGAGAGGTCCCTGATGGTAAGAGCCTGCCAGACATCCAGCACTTAACGATTCCCTTATAGCTTTAACTCCCGTTTTACTTTTCAGTATCTGGGCCTGTGAAACACTACACCCATATTTGTTTGTTTACAGGGAGGCTTATCCTAATCCACCCACTGGCACAGTGCAGAATGATCTTTGTGTGACTCCCAAGCACACACACAAACTTTGATGACTGTATACAGGCTACATCATGTATGCACACACTTCTGTTAATATTGACCCACGGGATGAATCGAAAGCGAAAGATCATCCAAGAACTAAGTAATAATAGTGTTTCACAACTGTAGGGACAACATGCACACACCACACCCACTTTGGTTATTTCCTAGTTACACCTTCTTTGTATTTATTACCATGCCAGTGGCAAAACTGGCCTTTTTAATTAGGACATTCTTGGCACCATTTATCCACTGCATTATATTGATCATGTTGGTATTACATACAAAAGTTAGACATCAAATGTGAAAACAAGCTTTTTGATATCTTGGTTACTTAGAATCAATTTCTGCAATCTACTGTGTGGGGAAACTTGAAAAGGTAAAAATAAAGAAACTGAGACACACACACACACAAAAAAAAAACAAACCCAAATGGCAACTGTGTTTAGTATTTTCTTTTTTTGCATGACATTTTTATGTTCACGCATGAAATTTACATATTCCTTAGGAAATAACTTCATCTTAATGTGTTTTTAAGCAGGTAGTGGTTGAACACAATGTTACAGAATAAAAAGTACATATTAAGTGTTGTACCCCTCTTAGTTTTGATGCCCACACTGTAATTTCATGCTGTGGTACAGACCCCGATCAGGAAAGTATCTCAGATATTTCTGTGTGATGTAGACCCAAGCTCAGTCCTTATGTCGCCACTCTTTATTGATTCCCCAGCTTGCACAGTTTATTCCATTTATGAGGGTATGGACAGTTGTGAGTGCAGTTTGTGAGACCAAGTGTTGGCAGGGTGGGAGTGGGAGGGCGGGGGGCGGGGGGGATCAGGCCAGCAATCTGTCGTGCATTCCTTATGGTACTCCCTTAACAAATGCTTCTATCACCTAATCCCTTGTATTTTATGTAATGTGCCGTCTGCATGAATTTGGAGAAAACGGATTTCTAAGTTGTGGACGTCTATGAACCAGTGCCAGCAAATCAAACTAATGACACTTGTGCTCTGTTTAATGTCTAAGTTGTTTTGAAAACCAGAGGTTTTGTTTTAAATGTAGTGAAAAGTTTTAACATAGTGATTGTGTCCTTGATAGTCTCTGTATTTGCACAGTAAATTGAAAAAGTAATTGGACAGTAATGCCGTTGCATTTGCTAATAGTACTCGGGCAAATTGGATTTAAGGAGTAAAGGTCATTGTAATTGTAATGCTTTAATTGAAATTTTGCACACAATCCACCTGTCAGGCAACACGATTACATTTAGTTCTTCTAAGTCAGATGTGTTGGAGGCTTTAAACCTCCAACACATAAGCACAAACAGGTTCCCAGTCTCTCTAATCTGTTCTGAGCTTCATGTCTTGTTTGTCTTTAAAAGATTAAAAGACTGTCTTTATTACATTATTCTCCACTATTTATGATGATGATGATGATTTACATAAATACATTGTGTGATCTTATAAGTGTTTGATGTTAGCTCACAACTTTATGGTTTTTCTTTTCTTTCTTTATTAATGCAGAAACAGGAGCTAAATGCTCCACACCAGCCACTAATAATGAACATTTAAATGCTTTTTTTGCTTTTGTTGTATCAGAGCTGGCCTTGGAGTCTAATCCATCGGACCACGCCCGAGCAAGCACCATCTTCCTTAGCAAGTCCCAGACAGACGGTGAGCAATCATAACATGACACTCACACAGCAGTGATTCACACAAACTGCCTTCATCTAAATCCCAGTTAACAGAAAACATGCACACATCTTTTCACTTGAGCAAATGTTTGAAATTCAGTGGTCTTTAACCTGCCAGCTCCCTTAGTTGTGAGATGTTCGGCTACACCCTCAGAGAACAGCACCGGTAACTGTTGGGTGAAATTACAACACTCTATCCTGGCTGAGACCTTAGTTATAGATCCTATTGTTATAGCTGCTGCTCTGCAGATACATAAGTGTCTTTTAAAAATTCATCACTTTCTTACTGTAGAGTTTAAGACTAAGATGTATCATTTAAAAAACCAAGTTGGCGATTACTTGAAAGGGTCTCAGAAGATTTTTAGAATTTTATAAGGAAAATACAAAATAAATCACTTTTAATGGTTTGCTAACCTATGTATTATGAGTTATGTGTCCAAGACATAGTTGAATAACTATATATGGTATTATATTTACAGAAAAATATCTAAACAAATGTAAATAAACTAATCTAACTATAATTTATTTTACATGATTCTTGAGTGTGAAAAGGCTGTTAAGTGCTGTGGTATTACAATTAGTCTTCTGTGATTGATGCTGCTTTTAGTCTTTGTTGAACATTTTAATTATTTTGCAGTACGAGACAAGAGGAAAAGCAACCACGTAAACCATGTCAGTCATGTAAGTGTTTTGAAAATTTACATTAAATTTGTGCTTTTAATATTTAAAAAAAAATCAATCACACTAAGCTTGGTTTTTAATATCCTAATGGTGACTTTAATATAACTAATTAAATGGAACTTATGAACTTAATTTATGGGCTATTAACTTGTACATTTCATATTGTAGAGGGCTTCATTTGCGTTTATTGCCAGTGAATGAATCACTTTCAGCGAGGAAAACATTTAAACAAAGATGATCCACAAATATTGTTAAAACAACACAATTATAACACAGAGCTTTCAAAAAATTGGAAATGTAGGAAGCATGCGTGACCGTCTGTCCCCTGAACACCAGTTAATTGTGTGTTGTATTTTTTTGTTTTTTTTTAATGTGTGAAGGTGTCCCCTGGTCCACTCTCAAAGAAATACAGCTCCTGTTCAACCATCTTCATAGACGACAGCACCGTCAGCCAGCCAAACCTCAAAAGCACAATCAAATGGTGAGAATGTCTCTCAGAAACACAAACACACAGGGCTGTGTTGTCCAAAGGTCCCTCCCTCAAAAAAAAGTCCTGTTACATCAGAGCATAGTAATCCTGGAGTGTTAGAAAACAGATGCGTGACTAAAGCTCATGTTGTTTCCCCTCGTTTAGGACAATAATCTGTAGTGACATTAGTCCAGTGAATGTGGATCATTATATCAGGATTATCTGAGTGTGATTAAATGAAGCCTTCTCGCTGAATGTGTCAGATATTTTGTCACACTATAAGCTCTAATACACATGCACACACGATGCTAGTGTCACACTGAGGTTGTAGCTATTAAACTAATCGGGGGGGTTTTCTTTCTCTTTCAGTGTCACTTTAGCAATATACTACCACATCAAAAACAGGTATGTGTAAATGTTGGATTTGATTACTATCGTGTAACTTTTGGCAGATTATTTTATTAAAACTAGTGTGCCTGTGAAGTATATTGACTGATGTATTGCTTGTGCTGTAGGGACTCGGACAGGTCACTGGACATCTTTGATGAGAAGTTGCACCCCTTGTCGGTGAGCATGTTAATGAAATTAACCAGCTCTCCAGCTCAATACTGGTGGTAGACTCACATCGTTCATGTTGATTTGAGTCAGTATGAAGACCCATCACATTTACATGTGTAGGCACTCTGCCCACTGGTCTTCTCTGGGCCACGTTTTTCTAGAAACTTCACAAGTTATTAAGAGTTGTGATGCATCACAAAAGGGATGTGAATCACTGTTTTAGAAAGAACCCATAATGAGGAAGAAAAACATCCTCTCTTGCGGTCTGCATTAATGACTTCCATTCAGTTGTAGATTTGCGATAAAGATGCAGAAGTGGTTTCTTTTCACTGCCTTACAGCGTGCTTTTGGCAGAGCTGACGTTATCGTAGTGGAAAATAAAGAAATTTCACTGTTAAACTTATTCTACAGTTTCCATTAATAATGGATTTCAGCAGCTAAATGGTACAGCTTTGTTTTCACCAATCAATTTCCTATACTTAAGAATGTAATCATTGCATCATGCCTGACACATCCAGCCTTTTGTGGTGCGTTTCCACACAGCTTTTGGCTCCAGACTTTCAGATGAATTACTGAGCTACAAAAAAAATAACCCCAAACAAACAAATGTGACCTGATTGTTGTTGATTGTTGCTTCTGTCAGACAAGTGTGTATTTTTCACCTCATGCAGAGAGAGCCAGTGCCTGATGACTACGCATATGTAGACCCAGAACACAAACTGATCTACCGCTTCGTCAGGACACTGTTCAGTGCTGCACAGCTGACTGCAGAATGTGCCATTGTCACTCTTGTAAGTGGTGTCTTGATTTATTTATCACATTTACAACAGTAATTGCATTGCACACTGCATATTTGATTTCACCCAGTGTGTTTATAATGTTTTAATTCTTTTTCCTTTTTTTTTTTTATTGTTTTTGATTTCTGTCTGGGTTTGTTTTTTGTTTTGTTTTTTTTGGATGGAGCTCATGCCATGGTGTACTTCTACAGTATCAGAATTTAATCAAACACACAAAGATCACCAAGTGGATATTAATTCAAGTTGTGCTCAGCATCGTGTTTGTCTGTACTGAAGATAGCCTGAGTGACATGAACACAGCTGTGGAGGTTTTTGTTGTTGAGTACTTTGATGTTGTATTAAATGGCCACCAGATGGCAGTGAACGCCTGCATTTATGCTGTTTTCCCAAATAGCAGAAATGACAGTTGATCGTCAGTATGAAGACAAAAGACACTCACTTTTAAGTCAGAGCTGTCAGAGTAGGATTCTCGAATTTTTCTAGCTCAATCCCTATATTTACTTTCAGTTTATATCATCCTACAGGCTGGGTATTTTGGAAAGTAGTGTTTTGCTTATTTATTTATTATTTTCAGCTGTTGCAAAAATGAAAACTCAGTATTCTGTTTTCAAAATGGCAAAAAAACAACAACACATCTTTGTAGTTTTGCAGTGGTGCTGTTGTGGCTGTTGGCTTGTCTCATAATCATTGTTATTAGAACAGAAATACAGTGTGGTTACATACTGTAAAAGTAGTCTGGAAGGTGCATATAGGGATTTTGCTCAGTACAGATACACACACAACCAGACTATTGTTCCTGACTTGCTAGTGAACTAGCAAAGGAATTATTAAAACCTCTGAAGCTTTTAACATTCTTCGTCCTGAAGGTGTACCTGGAGCGCCTGCTGACCTACGCTGAGCTTGATATCTGCCCCGCCAACTGGAAGCGTATTGTCCTGGGAGCCATCTTACTGGCTTCTAAAGTCTGGGATGACCAAGCTGTGTGGAATGTCGACTACTGCCAGATCCTAAAAGACATCACTGTGGAGGACATGTAAGTTGTACAAGTGATCTGAAAAATGAGAACATGGTGACTGTAAAAGAACCACTGGATTTAGTAACCTGTTTCCTGTTAATATACCGTATTTTCACGACCATAAGACGCACTGTACTAAAAGGCGCAGTCTCAGTTATGTGTGCC
>NW_024582914.1:242147-258705 GCF_018398535.1 Haplochromis burtoni
AGGGTTGCGCCCACACTTCACCCTTTAGCGTTCTCATGGTGTTCTCTACTACGTCCTCCTTACAACACACAGGGCGCACTGCGCTATAGGGCGCGCGCGGTCGTGAAAATACGGTAGTCACATCCTTGGTGAACTCTAATTTCTGTAGAGAAGATCAGTCAACTTGTTCAGAAAATACATGTTAAAATAGTAATGTCAAATATTACCAAGAATGTAAAGCAGATTTAGTGCTTTAAGTACACATATCAAGGCAAATCTTACTCAAGGGTTTAAAATAATAACAATTCAAATGAAGGAGTGAATTGTTATTATTCACTCCAGTACCAGCAAAACAAGGAAATCCTTGTTTTGCTGGTACTGACTGATCAAACAGCATACCGACTGTGGAACCAAACAGTCTTTTCATTCTGCTGTACTGGTATCTTGCAGGCCCGTGTGAAGCACCACGATCAGAGTGCATTCAGTCAAAACTAGTTTGCTAGCAGACATGCTAGAAATGAAATGTGGTAATAGCTGTTTCAAGCACTTGTAAGTGGAATGAAAAGCCAGAGAAGATGTGGGTAGAAGCTTGAATATGATGCACAATTTCAGAACATCGCTTCTGAAACATAATTGTGACATTTCACTTAAATTTGAGAGAAAATGTTTGAAAAATCCAGCTAGGAAGAAGAGCACAGTCCCCATTTAGCACCTCCTAAGGCCGTGGCACTCAGCCTGTGTACAAAGCTGATTTCCCCCTTTGGGTTTGGAAAGAGATGCCGCTGTCACTGAATCAACATTGTTCCAAATATCCTCGGGTCTGTTTGAGAGGTTGAGAGAACATACAAGTACCCAAAATCTTTATTGGGTACTTGTTTGGGTTTGTTCTTGGTGAACTCTGGGGTGCCAAAATGTGGGTTGTTGGCATGTTCAGGTGGGGAAAGCTCCAGGAAACGCACATGCAATGAGAAAATGAAGAAATGTGTTGATTTAATAATTTATTTATTTGTTTTTTGCTGTCCGGCTAGGAAAATTGTTTGTTAATAATGCTCAATCCGCCCCACTACCATCATCACCAATAAATAAATAAATAAAAGGAATACATCAACAAGGATGCACTTAAAGCAGACTGATGAAATACGGGGATGGAGAGAAGCCACAGCAATCTGTGCTGTCTGTCAGGCTATAAGAGTCGAGAGGCTGCACTTGGAAGACCCAGTCTTTATTTCCTACAATTGCTTTTCGTGTGTGTGTGCGCGCTCATATGTGTGTGTTTGTGAAAGAGGTCGAAAGTGCCTCCTTGTTTTTTTGTGATTTGGAAAGATGCGTGTGCGCTCTCTCTGCGAGCCCCCATCCCTCTCATACGTCTGACCTACCCTGTCTGTGCCCTGTTTTCATTGCTTCCTCTGAAGTGTCTTTGTGATCCCGGCCCGGTCTGGATGGAGGGATGGGAAGAGGAGTAGAGGGAGAGAGAGAAACAGAGATGGAGAGAAATGGAGAGGAGGGTCTCAAGTGCTCTCACTGCTTCTACATAATGGTCCTGGCTCTCGCCCGCTCCATTAGTTGCCCCGGGAGACCAGACATCACACACACACTCACACACTCGCTCTCACCACCTTTGCTGACCAACAAAGCATCCTGGATGCTGTCTCCTTGGCGACCACCTCCCTTAGATTTTACTCGTGACTGTGATGATGAGGAAGGATGATGGAGGTTGTAGTCTTGAAAAGGATGAGCTGTGATACTCCAGCTAAGTGCCTGGATGTCTGATTACCCACGTGTGAGTGTGAGACCTTTATAAAGATATATCAGATTCCATCTTCTGAGAGATGAGTTTTAAAGCTGAAAGTGACTGAATATAAAAGTTTGTGTAGAGAGAGGTTTGTCCTGTCTGCTTTTTTCTTCAAATCATGTCGTCTTCACTGCTGCTTGCTAAACGAGCAGAACTCATCAAAATGTCTTGTTGAGAAGTTGTTTCTTACCTGTCAGTTGGACCCTGGTCCCCTTTTCTGTGAACAAGTACAAAAAGGAACTTTTGCAGTGGTTGTTTTGGGGGATTAGTTTACAGTAGCTTTTCACTAAAAATATATTGTATACTAGGAAATTTTAGATGTTGTGCTTGCAGGAGAAATTGTCTAAGCTAAATATTCCCTTAACTGTAGTTGACTATTTACTTCAAAATATTACTCATCCACCTGCTACTAATCAAGGCTGTCGCAACAACTAGTGCTGTGTGATACTGCAAATTTTAATATTGATCCGATACCATCTAAATACAGGGCCAGTACCATCCATCCATCCGCTTCCACTTATCCTTTTCAGGGTCGCTGGAGCCTATTCCAGCTGTCATAGGGCGAGAGGCAGGGTACACCCTGGACAGGCTGCCAGTCTGCCGCAGGGCTAACACATAGGGACAGACAACCATTCGCACTCACATTCACACCTATGGACAATTTGGATTAATCAATTAACCCATCCCCATAAGCTGCATGTCTTTGGATGGTGGGAGGAAGCCGGAGTACCCGGAGAGAACATGCAAACTCCACACAGAAAGACCCCGGCATGATGGTGGAATTGAACTCAGGACGTTCTTGCTGTGCGGCAACAGTGCTAACCACCGTGCTACCATGCTGCAATAATACAATAAAGGCAGCTTATGTAATGAAGAGACCGTGTCATGAGTTCTGGGATGAATCATCATCGTTTTTGTGAATTCTCAACATAATTGTAATGATCACTAAATAACAGATTTTCAGTTTTCACAATAATTAAAAAAATCAAAACGACAGCACACTGAAGTTTTTCATGAATTTTAAATGTGTCTGTCTTTAAAGCACTTCTGTCAGCTTCTGCTGTTTAGATGTGCTATAGTCTACAAATAACATAAACATGATAGTCCACACAAAAAATAGACATTTGTCATGGTTAATAAGTTGTGATTTTGTTTTTCTTTATTATATTACAATTTTAAAAAAAAAACAAAAAAAACAAACCTCAATTCAGTTGATACATACTGAACTTAAGCGACACAGAGTATCTATTCAATACCAAAACCACCAGCAATAGCAACAGTACTATTAATATTTGAATCAGTACGCCCACCTCTATCCATAACCAGCCGCTTGAAGTTTCAAAAAGCAGTTTGCAAAAACAAGTGTGATTCTGATAAATCTTTTCAAATGTCTCCTACCATGTCACAAATTATGTAAAATGCAATTCTTTTTTTAACTTTGAGACTGGTTGACTAGGCTGTTCTTTCCTAGGGAAAAAATGGGCTCTATTTTTTTTACACACATTCATACCTTACAGTCCAAATTACGTCCCAGGTTTTGACTGTTGGGAATAACCCTAAGGTGTCTTCCTGATCTCTAGGAATGAGATGGAGCGCCACTTCCTGGAACTTCTGCAATTTAACATCAATGTGCCGGCCAGCGTCTACGCCAAGTACTACTTTGACCTGCGACAGCTGGCCGATGACAACAACCTCAGTTTCCCACTGGAACCCCTCAACAACCAGCGTGCCCAGAAACTAGAGGTAAGCTTCCTTCCAGAGACTACAGAACATCCGTCTGTAATACTCATCTAACGCTGCCTCAGATTAGGAGTTGCTGTTGGATACTCTGTATTCTCAAGTTAAAGGCTCTTTATTTTGGCAACTGTTTCTATGGCACGATTTACAAGCAGGATTTAATTGAACTAATAAAAGTGTTAGTGATTAGTACAGTAGGAAGAACCACCCTCTGAAAACAGTCTGAGAAATTTCTTACCGTATTTTCACGACCATAAGACGCACTGTACTAAAAGGCGCAGTCTCAGTTATGTGTGCCATTACTGTATTTAACACACACATAAGGCGCACTGGACCATAGGGCGCATACAAGTACCGTATGCGTATTTAAAAATAAAGCGGGAGCAAACCTGAGTTCGGTACCTTACTCACATTTCTATTGCCGGTAATCGTCATCATCAACAACACACAAGCATACAAGTGTGCGTATTTAAAAATAAAGCAGGAGCAAAACAAAGTTTGGTACTCACATTTTTATCATCAATCAAACCCATCGAAGTCCTCATCCTCTGTGTCTGAATTGAACAGCTGCGCTAAATCTCCATCAAACATGCCAGGTTCACTGTCTTCACCGTCAGAGTCACTTTCCGTGCCGTGCGGCTCCTCGGAAACGATGCCGGCTTTTGCGAAAGCTCGAACAACAGTGCCAGCAGACATGTTAGCCCAAGCATCTACAATCCATTGGCAAATTGTGGCGTAACTCGCCCGGCGCTGCCTTCCACTCTTAGTGAAACTGTGGTCTCCATCGGTCATCCATCGCTCCCAGGCCGCTCGCAGCCTTACTTTGAACGGGCGGTTCACACCGATGTCCAGCGGTTGGAGTTCCTTTGTCAGGCCTCCCGGAATGACAGCAAGCTCACAGTTCATTTGCTTCACAAGTTTTTTCACATCGGCTGTGAGATGGGCACGCATAGAGTCACAGATCAACAGCGATGGTGATGCGTGGAAAAAACCACCTGGTCTCCTTACATACACCTCCCTCAGCCACTCTTTCATCATTTCCTCATCCATCCAGCCCTTTTCATTTGCCTTAATGATGATTCCTGCTGGAAACTTCTCTTTAGGCAAAGTCTTTCGTCTTAAAAATCACCATAGGCGGCAGTTTCTGTCCATTAGCATGGCAGCCAAGCACAACAGTAAAAGAAGACTTTTCATACCCCGTTGTGCGTATCGCTACCGTGCTGGTCCCCTTCTTCTCCACAGTGTGACTCACCGGGATGTCAAAAGTGAGCGGGACCTGGTCCATGTTTGTGATGTGGCTGGGCTGGATGTTTTTGTCGCCGATGTGTTTGCTGCAGTAGGAGCGGAAGATGGCCAGCTTTTCCTTATAATCCGCTGGAAGTTGCTGCGCTACCGTAGTCCTGGTCCGGATGGAAAAATGGCACCGTTTCATAAAAAGTGAAAGTGAAACTGCTTTTAGCCGAATGGTGACCGTCGAAACGCTTCTCCCGCTCGTTCTTTGCTCGATGATCCACCGCTCGAGTCTTTCCTCCAACTCGGCCACCTCGCCTTATGTCCGCGGAAACTCAGCTGCGTTTTCTTGACCTGCCGGAGCTTGTTTTCCAGCTTCCTCCATTTGCGAACCATCGATTCGTTAATCTTAAATTCTCTCGCCGCTGCTCGATTTCCATGTTCCTCCGCGTAGCTGATGGCCTTCAGTTTAAACTGTGCTTCGTAAGCGTGTCTCTTTGCCATTTTCAGGGTTGTTAAAACAACGATGTCCTGCATAATGCACATACCTGTTCTTTTATACAGGTATGTGCGATTGTCCCGGTATATACGATCAACGCCCACACTTCACCCTTTAACGTTCTCATGGTGTTCTCTACTACGTCCTCCTTACAACACATAGGGCGCACCGCGCTATAGGGTGCGCCGCACTTTTTGAAGAAAATCTAAGACTTTTAAGTGCGCCTTATGGTCGTGAAAATACGGTATGTAGCTTTTTTGCTCATGACCTGGATTTTTAAAGTGCAACAAAGGCTGTTTTATCATTTACTAATCATTAGATACCTTTAATTCAAACCACCTGGTTAAATCAAAATTATCTAGTCCATCTGTGTGTGACTTTTGAGTAATTGTGCTTTGATAATGCCCCTCCAGGCCATTTCAAGACTATGTGAAGACAAGTACAAGGACCTCAGTCGAGCCGCAATGAGGCGATCTCTCAGCGCAGACAACCTGATAGGTATACGACGCTCCAATGCTGTGCTCTCATAGACTGCTGCCCTCTGACCTCCAAAGTTCAGCTAACCCACAGCCAACCCCAGAAAGCATTACCCACAGAGTTATCAGGCAAGGACAAACCGCCACTGTATGACCTGTCCACACGGTAATTTACATTACAGCTGTAGACGTGCGTGATTGTTAAATTAAAGGTGTTTACCTTATCTGAAGCATTATCATTTGACTGTTGTTTTTACAAGTCCTTTATTTATTTGTCATGTCTATCACTTCTGAGAGAACACATTGAACATGAATGATTGAGTTCATCATCTGTCTGAAATACACTTTAGTTTCTGTTTTTTTCTTTTCTACAAAAGTGTTTGAATTACTTCATGCAGCCTTAAAGGATGAACAGAGTGGTGAGTTATATTTGTTGTTACTGTCACCGTATTCCACGAAAGACCAAAACCAGCAAATGTTAGATTGTTCAGATGTGGCGAATTGTTTTGTTTTGGTTTTTTTTGGTTTTTTTGTTAATGAAGATTGAAATCATGCTTGAGTGCTATAGCATAGTGAAGTTAATGTTGGTTGGTCATTTCCTGGGATTCCTTAACAGTATATAAATATAAACTTTCACCAAATGTATCTTTTTTTTCCTTTAGCCACAAAAAAATGTAAAATGATCTTTGTTGTAAATTAGATTTAATACCAGAAGTTACTGTGGCGACTGTAACTCAGACATGTTTACTGTCGATATGTTTTGAGTACATTTTTCTGTCCATCAGGATTGAACATCCACCATGTCTCATATTACAAGACACTGAGCTGTTATCACTGTGTGGGAGCTGGCTGACGTCTTCTCAGTCAGCTGTTTTGTGACAGCAAAATCAGGAGTGCCATTTGCAATTTGGTGTTAAGTTGTGTATACCACGGGTGATCAAACAAGGCTGTTTACTGACTCTGGATCAGTATTTGAAAATTAATGGCTCCATATGGAAGTTGGGTATATGCAGGTCAGCCTCAGTATTAAGTTCCTTAGATCCTCATTCCCACCGCCCCGCCCCCCATCAGATCACCAGTGTTGTTCTTGTCCAAGGACCCATCCAGGCTAAGGTTTGGAACACACTACACAGATACTGAGGGGGAAAACAAACTGATGGATGCTCCCCTTCTCTTTTGCTTACTATGTAGGCTTCTAGCTGTGAAGTTTGTCTTGTTTTTAATTGAGAAAAAAAAAAACATTTGCAGATGGAGTATTTTAAATAAACACTAATCATGTAACAAATGTGGTTTATTGTCTTTTATATTGTGTCTTTACGATCAGCTAAGTTCTAAACATTGTTGAGAATATTGAGCCTGACTTCCCAGAGTTCAGTTTAAACACTGTGTTATAGCCGAATATTAGAAAAACACAACATGCGCCATTCATTAACCTTAGCTGGCATTATGATATCTAAATCAAAAACAGCCCACAGTTGTGAGGGAATCAGAGAATCGCTCATATTGTAATTCCTTGGTTTTTACAGACATGCAGCTGCATGTCTCTTAACAGGTACTAGAACCTATGAACACATCACTCCAATTTTAGCCAACTTACATTGGCTCCCTGTTAAATACATAGATTTTAAAATTCTTTTGTTCACTTTTAAAATTATAAATAATTTGGCGCCCAGCTATCTTTCCGAACTCCTCCATTTGTACAATCCCAATAGAGCACTAAGATCTTCCAATCAGATGCTCCTAGCACAACCTAGGTGTGACCGAGCCTTTGCAACGGTAGCACCCAGACTCTGGAATAACCTCCCTGTTCATATTCGTACTGCTGATTCTATCCAGTCTTTTAAATCATGTGTTAAAACATATCTTTGTACTTTGGTTTTTGATTCTAACTAGTTGGCTGTTATCTGGCTTGTTCTGCTGTCACCTATGGTTTCCTGCCCTGTTTTCTTATTGTTTTGTTTTAATTGTTTCATGCTTTTACTGACTGTGAAGCACTATGGTCAACTTTGTTGTTTTTAATATGTGCTATATAAATACATTTTAATTTGATTTTAACCGTCACACAGAACGCAAGCAGTCCAAAGTAGAGCTGATACTTCGCACTAGGAGTACACTGAGAAACAGGTGTGGCTACATGGTTGAATTGTAAACCAGTTTAAGCAGTTTATCTACTTTTTTTTTTTTTTTTTTTTTTTTTTAAGGAAGCAGTTCAAATTTTAAACATATATATGAGGCTCTTTTTGTCAGTGGTGAAATTGAAACAAGTTTTTCTTGAGTTAGATAAATCATTCTGATTGCATAAATGTCTAAAGATCATATGAAAGCACTTGTTTTCTGCAAATTTCTGTTAACTGTACTGCAAGTATAGGCAAAAGTTTGTTAAATGCATCTTTTGAATCTATCCTTTGTTGCTTTCAGTAGCATAACAATATACACTCACTTGACACTAAAGTACTACTACCAGTTTGGACCCTTTTGTCTTTAGAATTGTCTGAATTCCACATAGCAAAGATTCAACAAGGTGCTGGAAACATTCTTCAGAAATTTTGGTCCATGTTGACATGACAGCATCACAGGGTTGCTGTAGATCTGTCAGCTGAACATCCATGATGTGAATCTCCTGTACCACCGCATCCCAAAGGTGCTCTGTTGGACTGACATCCAGTGACTGTGGAGGCCATTTGATTACCGTGATGTGATGTTCAACAAACCAGTTCTGAGATTTGATTTTTGTGATGTGGTGTGGGATAAGATGGATTTGCTCATCAGCAATACTCAGATAGGCTGCAGCATTTAAACAATGCTCAGTTGACAGTAAAGGACCCAAAGTGTGCCAAGAAAATAAATTTCTTACACTATTACACCACCAGTAGCCTGAACCTCTTATACAAGGCAGGACTGATCCATGCTTTCATGTTTATGTTCTGACCCTACTATCCTAATTTTGCAATTGTCCAATTTTGGTAATCCATATAAATCATAACCTCAGTTTCCTGTTCTTAGCTGACAGCAGTGATATCTGGTGTGGTCTTCTGCCACTGTAGCCCATCTCCTACAAGGTTGAAAGCTGCTCTTCTGCACACCTTCGCTGTAATGAGCAGTTATGGAAGTTACTGTTGCTTTAAACTGTAGGTGGTCTTGACCATGTCTACATGCCTAAATGCTTTCAGTGTGTGTAAGAGGACTGTGTGCATATTGAAAGTGAACAGATAGAATTCATACAATAGTAGATTTATTTATACAATAGCAATAGTACAGTATCTTGCTTTTAGTCAGCTGATAGCTTCCTGGATTATTTAAAGAGAGACATTCCCGTCAACTGTATTGTCTCTAAAGTTATTTTCACCCCCCAAAAAGTACCTGATTATACATTGAATACTGTTGTAACACTGTATCTAAGCCACATCAAACCACACATGGTTTACTTCTAACACATTGGACTTCATTATTTTTCTGTTAAATTCTAATGTCCCTCAGGTCAAGTGCTGCATTTTCAGCTTGCTATCAGTAACAATTACTCGCATGCATCTGATATTTACATATATGTCTGGCTGAAGGAATGAATGAAGAATGAATAGGTGTCTTGTTGTGACGTTTAACGATGTAGGGTGGTGCTACAATGTGACAACACATTCCAAGAGATCAGCAATCTATTCAAGGAAACCCTCTTGCAGGAAGTAGGTGAGACTTCGTAGAATAGTTGTGTATTTCCACAAATTTGTCATAAACAGGGCAGCAAATGGTTACACATCCACTATACTGCCATTATTAGTGAATGCAAGAACTTCCAAATCAGGTTACTGAACAACTAATTTCTTCCTAGTTGAACTTTGCGCTCTCGTGCGCACTCTTCAGCAGTCAGTTAATGTTTTAGGGCTTCATACACAGTCAAAAAGCAGTGCACAACGTTCAAGATCCAACACTTTTAATTCCACAACATGAATCAAAATCTACAGTATTTTATCAACGTCCTTTGAGGAGGTCTGTCAATGTAAAAACTGAAAAAACCCCAACATGTACTCTTTAATCTACACATCAGTTTTAGGAGCATTTCTTTTTTTTGGCATTCATCATCACTCATACAATCATTTCCTTCACACACATCAGACTAATAAATTAGAGCTATCTAGCATTTGGGACACACGGTAATCTAAACAACACAAATGACCATCAACAATGAATGGAAATATTACAGAACGTCACAGGTCCAGTCAGTTCTGCATTAGCGCTGCAGCACTCTGCACTGAGACGGATTTCATGTTGTACTCCTCCACCGTCATTCATTTTGTTGTCTTTAGCACTCTCTGTCTCTCTCTCCCATCCCCACCCTCCACACACGCACACTTTTCTGGGTAAACTGTACACCGTGCAGTGAGTGTGACTTCTGAAAGTCAGTTTTTATCAAGTTGTCAAACAGATAACTTACATTAGACCACAGATCCATGCAACATAGGAGAGTTTGGTTCTTACTTACATGAGAAAAACTCAAAATACAGGTACATTCTAAGTTCCTCAGTTAATGAACTATTAAGCAAAAGAGCTTTTAAATTGTGACATTGTTCAAAAAGAAGATTTTTCAAAGTGCTTGTTTTCTTCATCCAGCAGTCCAAATCCCAAACAGAACAAGATAAATAACAACCTGGGAAAATTTAAATTGTTACTTTTTACTTCTATAGATTTAAACTATGGATTAAACTATGTCTTGGTTATTTGTTAAATGTGGCTAGTTCAGTTTTCCAGAGTCTAAGGTGACCTTTACTGTACAGAGTCTAACCCTAACATCTGTTTGTTCTGGCAAAATACTGCTATAAAAATCACTTTGTGGTTCTCAAAGTGAGGTCCAAGGACCTCTAGAGGTCACTGAGCTGAGGTCAGGGCACCACAGAATAATCATTAATTGGTCATTTATGCTATTAATGTTTTTCAACAGCTAAGAACAAAATTCAGATGGGTCTGTGGTCTAATGTTCATCTGTTGGGGGTGAGGTGGGGGGTGAGCAGGTCCCCTTTGAACCAGCAGATGGGGCTGAAGTTTCATCCTGTATCTTTAACATAAAAATTGTGCATTGGTTCACAATACATGAACAAAACTAGATTCCCCCCCACAGAAACTTTAGTGATTTAATGAGACAGTTAAAATGAGAAAAAGACTTTCAAAGAATTTCATCTCTGGTTTTGGGAAAAAGCAACATAATAAGGACCTTTTCCCACCTTCAGTTTGTAACCATACAAAACAATTCACTCAGACACTGACATTTATACACGAGTGTATACAGCTCAAATCTGATTTGTTTTTCTGGCGTCTTACACTTACGATTGTGGCAGTGGCATCAGCTGGTTAGAAACTAAATATATGGCATGTTATCTTTTTTTTTTTAAACACCAAATATTTGTACAATATATACATAAATAAATATGTGGTTTTTTCTCTCTCTCTCTGTCAGTGCTCAGGATGAGGAGAAGCATGTGGGACTCCATTATGGATCCATTTAACTCAAAGGTTAGTTCCTCAGTGACAGTCAAGTTCAGCCAAAGGTTTGAGCTCTACGTCCAAGGAAAGCAGTTATAGCTCACAGTTATGATATATGTCCACAATCCCAGTCTGTGTTTGGATACTGGGAGATGTGGCTGTACACGAGTCCTCTTAAAAGCTCATATATGAGGCGGAACAGCTTTATGGTAGATCCCTGATGTCAGCCCAGTTCCAGTATGTCCAGTTAAAGCAGTACTGGCCTCACTGTACATTGAGGGTGGAGCGGTGGCTTTCTGTGGCCAACAGGGACAGCGTCGAGCCACAAACCTCCTCCAGGACTCTAAAGTTTTTCCCGACCAAATCCAGACTCCTGAGGTGATGCCCACCACTAAGCACATGAAATATTTGAGCATGAAGACGGCGTAGTCTGGGCCTAGTCCCAAGCGCTGGCGTTCGGACGGGCAGAGGCAGGCCGAAGCTCGCTCCCAGCCGGGCCGGTAGTGCTGCTCATACACCAGGCAGGCCACCACAATAGTGGCGGGGACAGTGTACAGCACCGTAAAGAGCCCGATGCGAATCATCAGCCTCTCCAGTTTGTCCGTCTTGGTGCCACCTTGCTTGATGATGCTCCTGATGCGGAACAGAGAAACGAAGCCGGCGAGTAAGAAAAGCGATCCGGTGAAGAGGTAAACCACAAGAGGTGCGAGCACAAATCCCCTCAGATTCTCCAGACTCTGGTTCCCCACATAGCAGATTCCAGCCACAGGGTCCCCATCCACAGAGCTGAGAGCCAGCACCACGATGGTCTTGACGCTGGGGATGAGCCAAGCGGCGAGGTGGAAATACTGTGAGTATCCCGCGATAGCCTCGCTGCCCCACTTCATCCCTGCGGCCAGAAACCAGGTGAAGGACAGCACCACCCACCAGATGGAGCTGGCCATGCCGAAGAAGTACACCAGCAAGAAGACGAGGGTGCAGAGAGCGGGGCCGTTGGTGTCGTAGAGGATGTGTAGGTGGTCGCCGCTGGCGCCACACGCCACTCGCTCGTGACCTGCCACCAGCCGGATGATGTAACCCAAGGAGACAAAGAGGTAGCAGGCAGCCAGGAAGATGATGGGCCTCTCTGGGTACTTGAAGCGTTCCATGTCAATGAGAAAGGTGGCAACGGTTGTCAAGGTGGAGATGAAGCACAGCACCGACCACAGTCCCACCCAGAAGCTAGTAAAGGCGTGCTCATCTGACGAGAAGAAAGGCAGGTGGCAGGGCTGGGCACAGTTGAGCTGTGGGCCAGTCTGGACCCGGCCATACAGGCTGTGAGACTCCCTCATGATGGGGATCAGCGGCTCTCTGCAGCGGCACTCCCTGTCGCACTGCGGGGGGCTCGGCGGTCTAGTCCTGCCCTTAGGGGTGGGCTTGGGGAACGGGGGAGCCAGGGTGGTGGTCTCGCTGCTGTTCTGGTCCATGCACAGGGTCTCGTCCCCTAGCTGTGGCAGCTGCTCACAGCTCATCCTCTCGGGCCACTCAAAGCCATACTGACTCATGAGAGGCGAGCAGCCCCGTTTGGCTCGTTCACACACCGAGCGGCAGGGTGGGAGCGGCTTGCGGTAGTCTGGCAGGCAGATTGGTGTGTACATGCTGCACAGGAAGAAGAGTAAGTCCGGGGAGCAGCGAATCCGGACCAGGGGCCAGAACTGGTGGACCTCCAGGCCCACCTCTTCCTGAGTGTCGTGGTTAAACTGATTGGGCATGTGGGTCAGGTTGTAACCAATGCCCCGACACATGGGCACAGTTATGGGCTCACACACCAGATCCTTAGAAGCACCTAATGTGAAGCCAGGGGAGTGGAGGAGCAGCAGCAGCAGCATTATGAGGGGCCACGGCATGTGTCTCACTGTAGATGCCATAAATAAATATTAAAATTCACAACGATTCATTTGGAGTCATTTAACGAAGAAATCTAATACAAGAGTCCTTTTACTGCATGGTCATCTCAGAAACCTGACTGAGAACTTTCTTCTTCTGGTGGATAAATCAGGACATAAACAGCCTCTTAATGGTTAAAGCATAAGCTGAAGTCTGACGGTAAATCCAGTTGATCCTGCGAGCAGCTGTCAATCATTCACCAGAGCTCCTGCAATCATTACGGAGAAAGTTCATCTCCGGCTGTCACGTTCCACTAAATTTAACGACCCTCTAACATTTTGTTGTTGTTGTCGTTGTTGTTTTTTTGGTTTTGTTTTTACACCGTTTCCTTCCGATAATTCACAGACGCCAGAAAAAGTGGCATCATGAAGTAGAAAATGTCCATGACAACGTGAACAAACAGAGCAAAGAGCGGTTCTCCGGTGTACGACAAACGTGTGGCTGTCTCCAGCGCACGAAGCTCGGTGCGTAAAATCCACTTGTCGTGTCCTCTCGGCCTGGTTGATTCCGTCAGCAGCATTATTTTCAAACTTTTAAAAGTGTCCCCTCTGCCGCACCTGTTGCACTTCTCTAGGAGGGAAAACGAAATAAAACACGAGAATAATCCGCAAATGTTTTTCAGGGTAAAAACTTATTAGTGCAGCAGCGCGTGTCAGCCTCGCGCACTGAGCCCGAGGACGGAATAAAGTCCGTTTGAAACTGCAGCACCTCCTCACCGCGCCGAGGGTCTGCTGCATTCAAGGCTGTCGGAAATGTCACAATTCCTCCGTGAACACACCTTTCGAGTTTCTTCTTACTTGAAATGAAACAAAATCGGGTATTTCTGCCAAGCAAAGTCAGTACGGTGTCCGATTTTTATTACAGAAATGTGTTTTCAATTTTTATACATTTTTATGTGTATAAAGTACTCAATTTAATAAAAACAAATACAAAATGAAAGAAGAAAAATAAGATTAGGTTACAAGGTTACAATTTTTGTGAAGTAGCTGCTACACACTGATTCTCGTTATTGAATGGACTATTTTAAGGGGGGTTTTTGTCGCCTGTCTATTATTATGCAGTTAAAAAACATTCTTCTTGGCCAGGTTTTTATAATGAGGCAAAAACCTGTATTTCAGTGCTTTGTTTGGTCTCTAGTAAAACCCTAAAAGCACTCAGTTTTTCTTTTACAAATGAAAGCTTTCTTTATATAAAGAAAACGCGCACGTTGACTTTATTTACGTATTTATTTATTAGTAAAATGTGAACTCCTTTAATTGTGTTTCCTTTTGCAGCGCAGCTCAACAAAGCCCCTGTGCGGTTAGAGCGCATGTTTGGGATTGTCCCCAGTATCGAGCAGCACGTGAACGCATCAGTGAGTCATATTTATGACTTCCTGCATTAGGGGCTGGAGTTTACCGGGAGAGCTTGAAGGTATCAGATGATGGATAAGGTCTCTCCACCCACTCACACCTCCACCACAGGACCACACACACACGCACTAAACGGACTTCTCCATTCATTTTCAGTGAAGCAGACACGTGCATTATAATCCACGAGGTTCATGCTTTATTATTATTATTATTATTATTATTATTATTATTATTATTATTATTATTATTATTATTATTATTATTGAATGCTCCTCCGTTTTGTTGACTTTGTTGTCATTCATTGCTTGTTTTTTCCTGACAAAACTGTAATTCTTGATATCTTTTTAATAAATATAAGTAAACTTTATATTTATTGTTGCTGTCAGTCACCTCTGTTTAGTCATTCTGTTTCCATTTATCAGAACTCACAGTTACACATATAATGTATTTAATATCATATGGCAATAAGAAAAACAAAACAGACACCAGGTTATAGTCAATAAATGATGAAATTCTTATTAATAGTTTGGCTTTTTGATGGTTTAGCATCCATTAAACTGTTTACACATTTAACTGTTATTGTTTGGAGTTGAGCATGTCATTTTTTTATTTTCATTTTTTGTCTTGTCCTTTGTTACATATAATTATTTTTTGTTGTTCAGGTGTAATAACAGGTCTTTTGTTTACGGCCTGTTGTTCACTCCTTGCTTGGTCTACTTATGCTGAACATGCCATTAACTGTAAATGATGCACCGAAACAAGAACAACAAGAATTTACTGATCAATATTATTATTCATTTATTTTACCATGTTACAATGGACCCATATTTACCTTCCTCCCTGGCGCCATACCAAGGTGAAATTTACCCTAAAAGGACTTTTCAGTCTGCACAGCTTACAATACCCGGCAACAGTGTTTAGTGTAGCAGTGTGTTTCAGTATTTCTTCATTTCTTTCCATTAATCAAAGAACAAAAATCAGTATATGAGACAGTTTTCAAGGTGTATCTAGGGATGGATTCTTTAATTGCCTCCATACAAAGCTAAAGAAGGTTAGGAGAGTGGAGGTGTCCTCTGCCGTGTGAGTTAAACAAAGTCTGCTTTAATTGGAGTTAATGAAATTAGAAGCCTTTTCTTGTCAAATAGACCAAATTTAATCACTGACCTGTTTAAACTCCAACGCCGACTGATGTTCAGGTCTCCTCACATGGCAGCACTGGGCTTTGATTAGATCTCAGAAATCATGTTGACGGAGATTTGCATGAACCTTGCATCCACGATGTACTGATCAGAGCAGACACATGAAGAATGATGTAAATGGTGCAAGTATAAAGGACACTGTTTGGAAGGAAGAAAAAATAAACACTATTAAAGTTTTTTTTTTTAAGCTGTTATATTGTTACAGAGTTGTTACAGTATGTTTGGATCTTTTTCAGTCTTTTAATATAAATAACAATTTAATCTATATTTGCTTTATTAAATTAAATATCCTTTTTTTAAATTGCCATCAGTTTCACACATGATGTAGTGTATCCACATCATCACCTCAAGGTCACAATAGTAACATAAAAAATAATAATAATTTTTTAGTGAACCTATTGAAAGAATTTTTGTTCATTCTGCCGCAAAGTAAAATCAGTTCCTCATATTTCAAAGTTAAAACAAAGCAGAGCAGTTTTACTGAAGTTGATAGCAACAATGTAAGTTCTACTTTAAAAGGGGAAAACTGTGTGCGCCTGTTTAAGCAAGATAGTAATTCTAAACTGGGATCCAACTTCATCGTGGAGTACTGGACAGTTTTTTTGAAACCTGGAGTTATGGACAGGTTATCAGAGCAGCATGCACGTGGGTGTGTAAGGGAGTGTAGGTTGCCAGCTAAGGTCTGAGAAATGCTCGCAATGAACGCACTGATATCTAAATGAAGTGGTAAAAAAAAATCAGTTGTGCTCGATAGCAGATCTCCTAACGCTGCTCTCTCTCTGTAGCCACACTGTACAAAGGTCACAGCTCTGGCTGAGGGACAAAGGTTTCCAAAGGTGTGTTTGTGTGTTTTTATGTGTGTGTGTGTGTGTGTGTGTGTGTGTGTGTGTGTGTGTGTG
>NW_024582914.1:258725-283098 GCF_018398535.1 Haplochromis burtoni
TGTGTGTGTGTGTGTGTGTGTGTGTGTGTGTGTGTGTGTGTTCAGCATATCAGCTGAGACGAGTCTTTCTGATTTGCCCCTCCTCGGCTCACACTGATAGATTAAAGCAAACAATGAGGAGTTCATATGTAAAGCTGGGAAGGCATCAATCTGTCATGTATACCAAAGCACACACACAGACACACAAACATATGCATGTGATTACTTGTGCCAGTTGTGTTTGCCTAAGATTTAAGGGAGAACACAGGGAGACGTGACCTGCATCACTAGATGTTCAGGTAACCACAACACACGCACATCTGTACTTGTTTCACCCGTGAGGACCCTCAGTGACATAATGAATAATATATTACAGTGTCTTGCCTTAAGACAGTTTTAAGGAGGATTTATCTGTGATTGAGGTGTGCTTCCCACAGCCTGCTGAAGAATTTCTGTCCACAAGACAAAATTAATGTCTATTTAAGTGACTGCAATGAGGATCTCTAAGGTTGCTGTTCGATGCCATGGATCCAAAGCAGTACTTCATATGTTGCTTAGCTTGGCTTTGTATTCCTTAACCACAGTTTTCAAAGTAACCAGTGTTTTCCAAAAACATATCTGTATGATGAACAGCTAAAGTGAGGGAAACGATTCTTTGATCATCTGCTTAAAGTTTGCTCCCTTATAAAGAAATTCTCTAACAATCCTCTAATAATAAGTATTTGATTGGCTATGTGCACATGTGGCACACAGATTACAATCAGTCAGTCAGTTGCACATACTCCAGATCAAAATTCTTTTGTGTATAAAACACACCTGTCCACAGAGCCAACTTCTTCCACTGAAGAATCTCTCCACCACCATTGGCAAGATCAGAGAGCTGTCAAAGGATGTCGGGGACAAGATCGTAGACCTGTACAAGGCTGGCATGAGCTACGAGACCATCAGCAAGAAGCTTGATGAGAAAGTGACAACTGTCAGTGGGATTATCGGAAATGGAAGAAATGTAAAATGACCATCAATGCAAGATCTTGGCCCATGGGGTGAGGATGATCATGAGAAAGGTGGTGGTACCACAGTCACCAAGAACACCACCGGTAACACTCTCATTAATGGCACCATCAACTACTAAGTCATGTTTTGCTTGGGAATCAAGCAAACATGTAAATCAATTTATATTTTTTATGTAATGAGTTCTTTATGGATGTTTGGTTGATGTTCTCCATTAAAACGAAACAAGCATAAAAACAGGGGGTTCATTTCTTTCTAAGTGTACAAACTTCAGCAGGGGATCAAATGATGATTTTCCCAACTGTATGATCTATACTTGGTGCAGGGACCGAGCCTCAGGTCCCAGGAAATGTGTAATGACACTGGGTGGGTTAGTGGATGCGAGGTGTGTTCAAGGAAGTATAAAAGGTGTTAAAGCCTTTACACATGTTCTCACTTTCTTCGTCTTCTTTTGTTTAGCAACAACTGGATCAGCTGATCATCGCTTGATGTCAACTTTTTTTCTCAATGTGATTTTTCTGAAAACTATCGTTTTTTGTTGCATAAATGCAATGCTTTTGATCTACACACACACACACACACACACACACACACACACACACACACATATTATATTATATATATATATATATATATATATATATATATATATATATATATATATATATTTATATATATATATATATATATATGTATGATATAGATATATGACAAGTTTCCATCAGAGAAATATGGAATTTCGTGACATTTTTTTGCAACACAGTTGGCGTGTAAAGGCCTTTAAGCTAAAAACCTATGATAGCTAATCTGTTTTGGTTTTTTTTGCTAATTCTTGTCTACAAATGTCACTTGCCAAGGACTGTAGCCATTGTGCATTTATTGATTAATTGTCTGTCTGCCTGTCCATGAATATAACCAACAATCAGTCCAATGTTTTTGTATGAACAGCAACAAGAACAAAATAACACAATCACCAGATTCATGGCGAGCCAGCAAGCAAACTGCTGTTATGTCTCTGTTACACAAGACGCAGATGCATTTTTGACATAATCTTTAATATGTCGACCGTTAATTTGGTTTATATTTGGTTTATTATCTTTAAAGAAAGACAGTCTATTGTTCTGTAAAATCTGCAAGGAGCTTGCACTTCATACCTCATATACACAATTTTTAAGCTATTTTATCCAACTCGTTGTTTCCCCAAATCTTTAGAATTAGTTGGAAATTGCAAAGCTAGTGAATAATCCACATAACAGACCTTATAGAATAAGTTGCAATCAGCTGGAATTGTCTTTCAAAACCAATTCCCCAACAGTTTGGCAGCTGATGAAACCTCTTCTACCTGGCTTGTCACTGGTTTGTTGAAGGCTTCTGTGAATCTCTGTTTAGAAGGTTGTTTTGTGCTTAATTGCGTTCAATAAAAAAACAACAACAAAAAAACATCTCATTAAGGATTTAAGTAGAAAACAGTGGATCTACCCTTTAACCTTGGTAAAAGCACACTGACAATCAGCAGGGCTGCTGAAAGCGTCGATGTGGCCAAACGAGCGTCTGAACAACCAGGTCACTGGGAACACTGGGGCCCTGCCAGCTTTTGTGTAGCGGCTCGATAAATGTCGAGGGGGGGTACTGTGTATGTGTGCGTGTCAAAGCCATGCACTCTCCACTCATGTTGGGAGAGCAGAGGCCCGGTCCTTCCTCCTCTGTGACCGTTGTCCACATTCCCCCTCCTCCTCCTCTCTTTTTCTTTCCTCGTCCTCTTTTCCTCCTTAAACTGTCTTTTGTTTTCATTTTCGTTGGCATTTCTGCTCCGTCGTTGTTCAGTCCACTAAATGAGTCTTGACTGGCTCGCAGGCCACTGGAGAAGCACAAAGGACTTCGTTCTACTCGCTACAGTTGATCCATTGTGGGCGTCCTACAATGCACTAATTGGCGATGACAATTAAGCACGGTCGACACTCAGCTTCAATTTGCCCACTGCTCGACATACATCAGAGGCAAATGAGTCAGCCTCTGAGCTCCCAGCTCTCTCACACAATATCCATGTTCACTCTAGCAGGTTTACATGCACCTTTATTCACATGGATCTTGTTTTCTCTCAGCTCAGCTTGAGGCTGAGCTCATAATCTGATCATCGGCTGCAAACTGACACGTTATCGTTTTTCACCTCAGCAAACTGTGAATTCATTTGGAAATTGTTCACGTCACACGGCGCTTTTCGGCACATGGAGATGATCCATGTGTCACAATCTGTGAATCTTGTGCTCTCATTAAACTATTGCTCTGTAAAAGGAGTTTTATCTCCTGAGACTTTGGACGAAATACTCGAATGTGGTACTAAACTCAACTGCCAATGCAGTGCGCAGTGTAAGAATACAGGCATCTAACATCTGGTTTAAGTTAAAGTTCAACAAATTAAATAATCCCAGTTTTAGTTTGCATTGTTTTCTACCTTATATGGAGTACAATAAGTCAGCTCAGTGAATCCTCCCTTAGTTATGCTGCAATAGACATAGGCTGCCGGGGATTCCCATGATGCATTGAGTTTTTCCTTTCCAGTCACCTTTCTCACTCACTATGTGTTAATAGACCTCTCTGCATTGAATCATATCTGTTATTAACCTCTGTCTCTCTTCCACAGCATGTCTTTATCCTGTCTTCCTTCTCTCACCCCAACCGGTCGCAGCAGATGGCCCCGCCCCTCCCTGAGCCTGGTTCTGCCGGAGGTTTCTTCCTGTTAAAAGGGAGTTTTTCCTTCCCACTGTCGCCAAAGTGTTGCTCATAGGGGGTCATATGATTGTTGGGTTTTTCTCTGTATCTATGAAGCGCCTTGAGGCGACATTTGTTGTGATTTGGCGCTATATAAATAAAATTGAATTGAATTGAATTTCCAGTTTAAATGTTCTGCCCCACAAGATCTCTTTTCCACAAAGTACTGGTTTCCAATCTCTATCCCATCATGTTCCCCCCCCCCCTACACACCCCACACAAAAACAGATTATTGCAGGTTCGCAAAAGCTTTCAGTATCATGGCACCAGAAAAAAATCCTGGCCCAAATTTGGAATCACTCGTCGACAGGGTCTACTGCATGAAATTTGCAATTTCACTGGGAAAAATGTGCAATTATTTCATGATTTTCATTCCGGTAGAAGTTATCCTAACATCTCCTGTGTAACAGAACGTAGTCAAGGACTACGTTGGTGCAAAAGACATAGGATAGTCACAAGGTTAATTTGAAGGGTCGTGAGATGGTTATGATATAGAAGTTATGCTATAGACATTCACAGGTCACTTCATCAGTTAGACCCTACTAGTACCAGTTTTACTTTCAAAGCAGTCTTAATTCTTTGTTGCATAAATTCAAGAAAATGCTGGGAAGGTTCCTCTGAGAATTTTTGTCCACGTTGACATGATGATATCACACAGTTGCTGCAGATCTATGATGTAAATCTCCTGTTCGACCACAGTGAAGTCACTGTCATTCTCAAACTGTGACATAGTCATGTCATGTATTTACTCCAAAGTTCATTTTCACTGAAGATATACTAATGCACAGCTTCATTATCCATGGATGTATCTTAACACATTCTGAGAACAACCATATCTTTGTAAAAATTACTGTTAGCAGTTATCTTCAAGTATGACCCTTGAAGCCACACATTGATATTAAAGCCATATTAATGTCTACTGGAGGCAGGTGATGACAGGCATGACTTATGAACACATGATTTCAATCTTGCTGCATAAATACTTAAGGCATATTTACATTTCACGTAAATTACATATTAGCAAATGTGTTCAGCATGTTTGCACACTGTATATTTATTCAGATGACTAGTAGGATACCTCTCCTTGTTTTAACAAAAAGTGTTTGCCCTCGAATTGTTTCAAGTTCCACTTTTTGTCAGTTTCCAATATTAACATCTTCTCAGACTTGTCTTTCTCCTTTCTAAAGAAAAAAAAATCAGATTGATGTCAGTAAATCAAAACTTTGCCTTCTTGCAATGAGATGACTGATTAATAAATTATCAAGTAAAAAATCAAGTCTAATGCTACATATACACATATCTTTCACTTGAATCAGTTGCAGTACGCATGCATCTGACAGGGCAGATACATGACAGCATCACACAGCTGCTGCAGATTTGTCAGCTGCACATTCATGATGCGAATCACCTGTTCCAGAAGGTTCTCTTATTGGATTGAAATCTGGAGAGTGTGGAGGCCATTTGAGTGCAGTGAACTCATTGTCGTGTTCAAGAATCCAGTTTATATGATCTGAGCTTTCTGATGTGGCATGTTATCATATGAGGGTACAATGTGGTCATAAAGAGATGGACATGAGCAACATCATGCAGGCTGTGACATTTAAATTGTTCTCAGTTGATAATGAGGTGGCCAAAGTGCCTCAAGAAAATATCCCCTACACCAACGGTGTCAGCAGCATCAGTCTGAAATGTTGATACAAAGCAGGATTGATCCACGCGATCATGCTGTTTATGCTAAATTCTGTCTCTACCGTCTGAATGCTTCAACAGAAATCAAGACTTGTCAGACAACAGTTTTTTCCAGTGTTCTGATTTCCGGAGTTATTTTTGTCTTCCTATCAGCAGCAGGGCTGTTACCCCTCTGACCTCAGGTATCCACAAGGCATTTTTCACCCAGAGAACTGCTGATCACTGATTATTTCCTCTTTTTTGAATCACTCTCTGTAACTCTAGTTCTCTGAAGAACCCCAAAGTTCCCCACAATTTTTACTTTTTGTATCATGACTATATTTTAATGCAAAATTAAACTACACATCTGTAGCAAGAGTATTTCTACTACATGGTAATACCAATAAGTTCAATTTAAGCTTAGAGTACTTCTTCCACCCTCAGCCCAGACTCATAATTATCCAGGTTTACAATTAGAAAATACACCTCTTATTCTTGGATGCATCTTAGTACATTCTTACATTTTTACACTGTACTGTACACAAAATATTAGCAATCCTTAATGCAGTGAAACCTAAACAATTTCTCAACATGCACTCAAAACACTTTCACTGTTGAGAAGTTTGTCTTTATTGGCATCAGTGGCTAGCAGACAAATCTGAACAAAATCCAACAGCAGGAAGGGCTGATTAAATAAGACAGAAAAAAAAAGTTCAACTCCCTGTATTTGCATCAGAATTTGGATGTGAAAACAAGGATAAACAAGGACAATAAAAAAACTTAAAAGTGCAAAAGATTTTCAGTCCAGCTACTGTGCTTAAATACTGTACAATATATTATTCTCTAAGACCATACTGCAATGATCACCATGTGCCTGAAACATAAGCAACATTTCAAGTCAAGTACCAAAAAAACAAAACAAAACAAAACTTCCTTAAAATTTCAACTTAGGCTTGAGCTGGAGGTTACTAGGATAACACTGCAGTCATGTAAAGAAATAAAAAAGCAGCTGGAACAAAAGACATAAGAGATTTGCAGATGTTGCAATATTGCAGTATTATTTAAAAATCAAATAAACATAAACCTGCACTTCCAGGTTGCAGTGAAACAACAGCATAAAATTAGCAAGTAATTTAATACATTTCTCAAAGTACACAATCAAGTAACTTTAGCTACATAGTGACAAATTGTTGGGCCCAGCAGGTATTTGTCCTATATGGGTTTTCTTTCCATACATTAGGTTTCTGCTCTTTAAAAATGCATCATTAGACTGGAGCAACAGAACTAAATGTCCCTTTTACCTTTTAAAAAATAGTTATGGTTGTCCTTTCTATTATAGATCAGTAAGAATATGGTAAAAGTGAGGTAACAAGTTGGAAATGAGGAGATAAAAAAATTATAATTTATTAATTATATTATAATTATAACACATAATTATCTTGTATCAACAACTATAAAGAGCTGAGTAATATTACACTGACATTTATGCAGATGGGTAATAACAGGCCATATGCCTATGGAGCAAAACCAAAAGCTAATCATAGTAATATGTTGATAAAAAAAATAATAACCTGCTAGCAACAAAACAGGAATATCTGTATTCAAATTTTTATACACTGACTTCCAGAAACTGGTAGTAACCTCATAATAAGGTAATGTTGGTTGAGGTTTTATATTTTAGAATACTATTATCATATTACAATACTAGAATTAATTCTGCGTTATGTCAGAAACAACAAACAGAAAAACATCTGGGTCTTAATTGATATTAATGTCACTTTTATCATTTTGTTTGGGGCAGATGAGGACAGGCATGACTTCTTCTAATGTTACTGTTTATGCAAACATGTCTTTTAAGACCTCGTCTGCATTTGCGTCAATTTGCATGTTGGCTTATGTCTTCAGGATGTTTACACACCTTTTGCTGTGTTTTATATATTTATTCAGATGACTTCACTTGTACAAATAGAGAAGCGTGCATCACCCCAAGGCTATACTTGTGCTCTGAGCTATTTAAGATGACAATAACTGATGTTTAGCATGCATAATGTTTACTATGTTTGCAATCTTAGTTCATAGCGTGCATAGTATAGAAATGTTTGATAATTAGGTCTAAACAAGTAACTACACAAATGCATATTCCACCCATATTTCACCCAGATTCACAGATATAGGCTAATGATAGCATTACAGTACCGGTAACATCATACATATCAGCGTTGATACAAGATAATTACTTTGTAATTAAGTGGTAATAATTGGATTGTGCCATTATTAGCTTTTGTTTCTTACTGCCCCACTATTACTACATTGTTACCAACGGTAATATACTACGGTACTACGGTAATTAGTATCCAGTTTTTACAGGTAATTGTTTGAATTCAACTTTTACTAATATATTTATTGTCTTTGAAACAATTGTAGCCAATTCACTTAGTAAGTCGGCCAAAAGTAAATGCATGTCTCTTGCTTCACACAGGTTCTAATTTTTCAACCCACTTTACCCACACACAGCTCAGTCGATTATACTTGTATGAAATTGTGGCTGACACAGACACACAAATACTGGTTAGTTAGATGTAGCCTCATTTCTTCAGTCATTTTCTTCTTTGCGTCCTTTTTCTACTGTTGCACTTTTGCTTGTGAAATTAATATTTTGGGGATAACATTTTTTTTGTATATTGTGCAAAAATCACAATATTGAGTCTGTACTTTGTGTGTATAATTTTGTCTAAGCTGCCTGTTTCCACACACAGAAAACCTGTAACGCCTTTCACTTCTATAATTTATGCATCATTGGTGCTTTGTGTGCTTATTCAGTTGATGGTTTATGGAATTTAAAAGAAAAAAAGGCTTTCAATCTTTTGCCTTTTGCAGTGTGAAATGTTTTAGTGGCATGAAATCAGATTTTGTGGGTGATGTGTAGACTTGTAAAAATAGCTATAGTCTGAAAACAAACAAACAAACAAACTCTACAATTTGGCAATCTGTAACAGGAAAATAATCCCTAAATCGACATATTTTGATCCTCTGAGTTGAAGCTGTTTGTAGGGGCCAGGATGAGGTTTGATTATGTTCGTTATGCAACTGGAAACAGATGAGCTAACTTTGTGTGGTGGGCTGGATTTGGACTTGTTTACACGTGATTTATTCCCCCTGCAAAACTCTGATCTGTGTGATAAACAGTTAAATGATCTTTGACCTCTGCTGGGCTCCAAAGTACAAAAACAGCATGAGTTCACATTCAAAAAGTGTAATAATAATAATAAAAAACTTCATTAAACAAAACAAAAACAAAAGTTTTTTATGCAGCAGGCACGATCAATCGACAACTTAAACACCGTTTTTAATATCACCCGACATGACTTCAGTTATGACCATTAAAACAAACAAAAATAAATAAGTAAAATAAATAAAAATGATTTAATTTCAGCTCAAACACCTATTTAGTTTCAACGCGCAGCATCCTGAGTGCTTCACAAACACGTAGAACTGTCACTGATCTCACAAAAACACATATTCCTGAATCAAGCCAGAGCTGAAGTTTGTCACATTTCAACATTGATGTAATTTTATGGCTCAAACAAGCTGATGAAGAGGAGGTTAAGAAAGGACAGATGGGAAAAAGTCTGCACTGAGATTTCAGCTTGTTAGGAAGAAAAACAAAAGACAAAAAACAAAACATATTACACATTTTGGCATATTGAACTTTAAAGCTGCAGTCCTTGAGTCTTAAGATGTTGCGAAATCCAATATTTTCTGGTTTGCAATATATTTGAAACCTGATTTTATAGCAGTGCCTAAAAACAAAGAGAGTGCAGCTTTCATCGATCACTACAGGCAGACTTTACTATCTTTTACTGATTGGAGCAGTTTCATATTTTATGTAGAAAAAATAAAAGCTCACTGTATCCAACATTTCACTCTACACCAAACCAGAAAAAAATAGCAGGATTTAATTATTTACTCTTAAACCAGCAAAGAAGACAGAAAATTAATTTGATTAATTTCCTTTCATTATTATATTCTTAAAACTTGATGTAAACACAGCTCGTTCAGCACTGTAAAGAACATGTTCCCAGACCTTTACACATCAGAGCTGTGGATTATAAAGGCCATCTAGGTTGCATAGAGATACTAAAACGCTAAAGCTGCTATCATGCTTGATAGATTCTGCATGAATAAAGCACAACAGGAAGTAGAATGACACAGGAGGGGGAAAAGGCAACAATAAACAATTAAGTTACAGTTTATATTATTGCCCCTTTTGTTATTTTACAGTCAGAGTGATGGAGGGAAGAAAACGTGCCCAAACACACTGACAGAGTCTGCACTAAAGAAACAGCGATCAAGTGAGTGAGTGAAAATCCACACGTTAAATAACTTATAAGTAGAAGAGAGGGGAAGAATTTTTATACTTTCATACACATTATTTTTTTTGTTTCTTCAGAACAGCAGCAGCTGTGGTCAGTTTGGATTTAGTCAGACTGTAAATGTCACTGCAGACACGTTGCCACAGTTTAAAAAAAAACAAACTAAAACACTGCTCATTAAAACAGCCCTGCAGCAGAATCCACTCTGCTGGGTTTATCCACGTGCTCCAAATGCTGTCAGAGTTATCGCACACTACAGTAAAAATATTATAAATAATACAAATATTAGCTGACTTAGTAAATTAATACTGTCATTACGAGACAAGCTGAGAACATTTGAGTCCCGCTGAAAAAATAATCTGTCACTTACAGTAACTCTGTTCAGGGACTTTGAGCATCTCGACAACAATTTGTGGCACTATTGTGAAATCTGGTCTTATGATTTTTATGAGCCACTCTGCGTCAGCGCACCTGTGCTTTCAGAGAAGATGTGATTTTAGTAATATTATAGGAAATCTGCTCTTATGTGGGTAAAGCAGCTGATTGTGCTGCAGGACTGTTTTGAGAAGTTTTCCTCCTGGCACTCTTTTCATGTAAAAACAGCTTATTTGAATCACGCCTTCCTGTCCTGCACTCGTCATTAAAACACACTTTTTAAATCCTATTACAAAGGACACCGTTTGTATACTTCATTCACTCTAGCATGTTCTGAAAGTGATCTCAGGTTCAGTCTTGATTGCAGACTGAGGACTGTGGAGTTTTAGACCAAATAGCTTCTGTTAAAATGTTTTTTTTTCCCTTATCAGTGGTCAATAAGAACATGGAAAAAAAATACAGCTTATAAAATGTGTTTCAGTTTTGACTACCATTATAAAATTAATAAACTGATACCTTACCCTTTAATATTTGACTGCTGACATAAATACATGTCTCTTTCTCTCTGAAAGGAAAAATGGTGAAAAGAGGGTTTGAAGTTTTGAGAGCTCTATCACTTTAACATGAGTTGACGCATTTCCATTACACACAGATCCGTTTTCAGTTATTCTCTATTTTAGTCTGTAAACAAAGACAAAAACATTGCATGGTCTCGGAGGAGGGGGATTTCAAAATTTGCTTATTTCACCCAAAAGAGAGCAGCAAATTTAATGTTTTTTTACACATCCATTGCCGAGATTGTATACTAGTTTTCTGCCTGTTGACTACTCATTTTATTGTTAAACTTAAGCTGGACTTTGAGAGCAGGTGGCTACAATCCACAACATTGTTTTTAAGCTTGAATTCCTCCAGTTGATCAGCTTCGATTATGCAGATCTAACTCCTGCAGTTGGAAAAATGTAAAAGGTAGGAATGAGGAGTGAGGAGGAGATGGGATAAGGATAATCAGAGGATAATCTGTTTGTGCTGGACTACAAAATGCAAGTAGTTTGATCTGTAGAGCCTGACTCAGCAGTTCTTCAGTTGGTTTTCTTCCTGCTCTTTACAGCAAACCAAAGGGTGCTCGGCTCAGGCGTGTGCGTTGGCAAGTCCACACACAAAAACACAAACCTGACGCTGCAACAAAGTGCTCCAAGTCCACTTCCTGGTCACTGCTCCCACAAGGTCCATCCTGCAGACACACACAAATCAGAGAAACAGGCCCTTGTTGTCCAGGGTGATGGCTGGGCGGCGGTGCCCTGTTTGTTATGGCTCCTGCGGGTATTTGTCTCAGGTGTCTTGGTAGGGCACGGGGAAACAGCCTGGGCTGTCGTCATCAGGTGACCAGAAGGACGATGGCCTCTTGTGGTGGAGTTCCCGGCGAACGCAGCGAGGACACGGCTGTGCTTTCTGTCGACACTCGGCGTGGAAAACGGCGCCGCAGCTGTCACACCTACAAACACAAAGACACACGTCGGTCAAGTTTCACCAGCTGTACAAGGACACTATCAGAGAGTCAGATTCAGACTCCATACCAACTGCCATGCATGAGGCGTCATTTGGCCCTGCAGGACTGAGTGGCGAATTATGTGAGGAAGGAGTGGATGGTGACTGTGTGGTGAGATTATGAGATTAGGTCTTTATGGTGCATACATGTGGCATGACCTTATGCTTTGGCAGTTCAGGGTAAGGCTAAGTAAACATATTTGAGAATGTATCATTTCTATCTACTAAAGCATTGCATGAATCTGACTTCTAAATATATTTATTGTACTCAGATTACTGGTGCAATCCAATTTCATTCCCTTTCTTAAATAAGCCACCTGAGCTGCTCCTCCTACCTTGAAACCAGCTTTCTTCTGATTTGCTAACCCTTGAAAACAGAAGGTTTGAACTGCAGGTGGGTGTGGCTTTTGTGCTCAATGACATCATGCAGAGCTAGGAGTTGAATTTTTTTTTTAATTGAGTGTTTAAGGTAGTCTGAATTTGAAACTTTAACCAAGTTTACTAAGTGTCCAAAACTATAACAGAATTTTTGTAATTAAAAATAATCTTTTTAAAATTAAGCAAATCAGCTGCAAGTGTTTGTTATACCAGTGAAAGTGGCATCAGGGCTCCCACCTAAATTTTGGTTAGAAAGGAAACAACCAAACTTCCAACGAAGTCTAACACTTTTACTACTAGTGATTAATAAGTGATACTGAGAAGCGCATATAGATTTGATAATGGGTCTTAAGTTACCTGCTGATTACACTGAGTGAGTCAAGAAATACGAGTGTCTGGTTAACCAAAGTGTCCAGGCCAACAAGCTCTTTCCTGTTTCCTTTGGCATTTTAGATGATTTCCCAATGACTTTAAGCTCCAAATAAATCGATAACTATAAACTGATAAAATGTAGTTTCCAAACTGTTAAGTGAAATGCATATTGCAATATTCCATAATATGATTCACTGTTAAAACCACAAAGACTACATTGTAATCTGATAGCAATAGATTGGAACTGTCCATGAAGTAGGATGGGCAATTAATGCCCAGTTATTGCTCATTTCCTGCATCTTCTGAGTATGTGTAACTAAGTCAACAGCTCAGTAAATCTTTACAGCTCTGTTCCAGTAAGGACAGCAGATATGACTGTTATCAGTTAACACTTCTCAAGTCATAAAACACAGCTCAACAAGTAGGGTGTGTGTACGTCCAGAGCTCACAGTCTTTCAAGTATTGGTCCTGATCAGCTCTTATCTCTGTGATATCTGTCATTCTGAATTTCAGTGATGGGGACGAGGTTCTGGACACTGTCGACATCTCACACACACAGACACACACACACACACACACACACAGACACACACACAGACACACACACACACACACACACACACACACACACACACACACACACACAACACACACACACACACACACACACACACACACACACACACACACACACCTCTCATGCCAACCAGTGTTAGTAACAAACAGCAGACTCAGTCTTGGTGCTCAAAAACTCACGTACACGTTAGCACCTCATTTCCAGATAGCAAAGTGTCAGCTCACCCGGCTTTCTCCCATGCAAACTGTTTTTAATCAATTTCTGGATTCAAAACAATTACTGAGTCAATAAAGTCTCCTGACTCCACTGAGTCAACTTTAAATACATTTATCTGGAAACTATCAGTTATGTGCACTGATCTTCCAAATGTAAAACCAGTCATGTTTAACTTGTAGAAAGGTTATCGAAGGATGTGTACCTCCGGGTGGCGTTCTCCTGGAAGGGATAGATGACCTGCCCGTTTTGGCAGAGTTCACAGATGAAGCCTTTCTCTCGACACAAGCTGCAGCTGAAAACATGTGAGCTGGCAAACTTGATCACCTTGGACAGGAAAGGAGCGAGTTTTCCATCAATCACCTAGAGAATGATAAGAAAGCATGGACGGGTGTGAGGGATAAAAAAGATGAGCAGCAGGAGACATAAGAAATACATGAAATGAAACAATAAGTGTGACAGTTGCTATGTTTCTTCTTCTGATTTCTTTCATTATCTTTTTTAAGCCCACTAACTCATCCTTTGTCTGTTTTTATCTTTTCCTTTTTAAGTTTTTTCTTACAAGTTGAAAATCTTTGGGTGGCCAATAAAGTATTAGTCACACGCACAGAGGTAAAAAACTAAATTAAAAGTACTAAAGCATGCATCATAGCTCAACATATACATTTAATGTTTAAACAAAATTCCTAATGAATGTGTTTGATAACATTTAACTTAATATAACTAATTCAGAAAGCAATTTTATAATAAGCAGCTTAAACTATAATATTTTGACAATCAAGTCAAGTCAGCTTTATTTGTATAGCACATTTAAGAGACATCAAGTGTCAGCCAAAGTGCTGAACAGAGGGACAATGTAATCAAATAAAACAGGGGTGTCAAACTCAAATACACAGTGGGCCAAAGTTCAAAACTGGAACAAAGTCGCGGGCTAACATTAATATTTATTGAAAAATATTTATTCCTCCAGATATAAGAATGAATCTTTTCTTATGGACTCAAACACGTTTTGCTGAAAAACTGAATATGGAACAAGCAAAGCTTAATACTAAACAATATATATATTAGCTGTATAATACCAGTAGGCCAGCTATAATAATAATTTGGTATGGCTTCGCGAGCCAAATGTGATTAGGCTGTGGGCCAAATTTGGCCCGCGGGCCAGAGTTTGACACCTATGAAATAAAACATGACATTGAAGGCTTTATTATTATTATTATTATTATTATTATTATTATTATTATTATAGCAGTTTTATTAAGTCAGTCTACCAACAGAGAAGCATCATCCTCCTTACTGGAATGTTTGAAGGTTGCCAATATATGTGTCTTTACATGTCTGACTGACAAAGACATTTCATATCCTTGCTATGCAGATGACAAACAGCTGTACTTCTCTGCTAATGTGCCAGGAGCTAGCACTGTAGCTCATGCAGATTTGGTTGCTGAAAGGCAGGGGCATTTCTATGATCTAACCTTTAGGGGGCTCATGCCCCCATCATAATATCATGCGTACAGATGAATAATCACAGATTTCAGTATAATACACCAGTTTTATACTAGTGAACTCTTTAGTTATTAAACCAGAGGCAAAGGATCAGCTATGTTGACCAGACACTGTTTCAGTCTCCTAATCACATGCAGTAGAGACAATAGTAGAGCAGGGCGATATGACCAAAAATATTTATCACGATATACATTTGAAAATTTGCGATAACGATGTAACTGACGATATAATCATTAGACAAAACACTTTACAACTCCTCAACTTTATTAGTGCAAAAAACCAAAACATCAATGTATTTTCACTTAAACAAGCAGCTGTTTTTTATGTGCATTAAAGTTATATAAAAATTTAACAGTGCAAATTCCTCGCTGACAGTTTAACCAAAAGGCATTTCCAGTGGAAATTGGCCGACATATCCTCAGCATAACCATGTATAATATCCACAAAACTTAAAAAGAGGTTATACACACACAAGATGTTGAAGCACAGTACGTATCACTCTGTGAGGCTCCTGCCTACGATAGCCGTAATGCTCCGACAATCCATCAAGCGGTGTGGGTTCGTAGCTTAGCAAAGTCGTACTAAAACATTTGACAGATTCTCGAGTGCCGTGTGCATAAAATTGTTTCGAGGTCAGTAAACACAACCAGAGTTCATACATAAGGCACACGGGATTATAAGGGGCTCTTTTAATTCTTATCCCTACTTTTATTTTTCCATGTCTATTTAAGTGCTATTTATGACACTATGTTTGCACTGAAGCACCGCAGCAATTTCCTAATGTTGTAAACCTGCTCAACATTTGGCAATAAACCCCTTTCTGATTCTGATTCTGATTCTGTCGACTTTCAGAAAAATCAAAGGATTGATTTTAAGTGTGCCGTATTTTCCAAACAACACGGTAATAACGACGGCCCGCTAGCATGCGCTACCAAAAATAGTGCTTTGTTGTGTATCTGAGGGACGAAAGCTAAACCAGTTCCACACCACTGAAGTTGCAGCATTTTTACAAACCAGTTCTGGTTCATCTGTTTCATTTAACGATCCGCTTTCGCTCTTCTCATTCTGCGTCGCCGCCATGTGCGTATGTACCTAGCAGTACTTTCTTAAAATGGTCCCTTCAAATGTTTCAAGATCATCTTGGGGCAAGGATGTGTTGGCTTCCCCCAAGATTGTTTAGCAAATTCAGCTGAGTTTTAGAAAGTGCAGTTGATCTGGGGCAAAGACATGTATGAAAGTAATATGGGGGAATGGAGGGAAATGACAAATGAGGAAACTAATGCGACGCCACATTCAAGGACCAAAACAAAGTTGAATGCTTGCTGAAAAGGCAGAAAAACAAGACAGGAAACTAAAGGAAGTAAGGCGAACAGTGTATGAGGTGAACAACTTTTGATGGCAACGCTTGGCAAGTTCCTTAAAGAACTGAGGGATGGGGGGCTTAGCAGTGGGGGGCTCGAGTTGTGGAGTCGTGAATAGACGATGAGAGACTGCACAGAAAGGGTGTACAGACTCTTAACAGATATAACAACTCAACATGGCTTCAAGCTTTGCTGTACCTTGTTAACAGTGCAGACAGTGCTATAAGCTTAATAACCCAGGATATGTAAGACAGAGGGAGAAATTTAATCGAAAAAAACAGAGTAGAAAGTAAGAGAAAGAGTAGCAGATTCAATATACAAGAGAGATCTTGAGAGAGGGCGAGAGCCTGTATTCAGATACAAGTGGTTCCACCTGGCAGAGCTCTGGACCTGCCAATTATAACCTCCTTCATGCTGTTTGTTAGACGATGAGGACGAGAGGATGAGAGACGTAGAGAGGAGGAAGAAACCACACTTACACAGAGGAAACCCAGCACACTGAGGTACAGTGATTCCCTCTGCACTGAGTCACAGGACCAAAGCAAAGACTGCTACACTTTCATTAAGTTGAATGGATTTAAAAACCTATAGGGTACCTTTACAAACATAAAGAAAATACAAAATGATTAGCCTTTGGAAGAAAGCGAGCCTGATGCCTTGGACCAATATTTAACTAACAACAGGATTCATTCTAGTAATTTTACCATCTTAAAAAAAGGTCGAGAGGTAACCTCCAGGCCTGAAAAATGCCACCAAAAACTTTACTGGCCACTTCAAGTTATGACCAGTTGAAGAAAACTTCAAAACTTTAGAGCAGAAATAAACATCTTTATGTATGCCTTTTTCTCTTGTTGAATGTTTGACTGTATTAAAGAACAATATATGATTACAAAGCTCTAAAGGGTTTCTGGTATGAAAAACAGTTTTACTTGATCAACATGGTACTTAAAAAAAAAACAAGACAAAACAAAAAACCCACCAAAAATCATGTTGATCAAATAATACACTATTATTTGTGGAGCTTCAGCCTATTTAGACCCTTGTTCATCTCTGCCACACCAGAAGTAGCTGAAGTAGTGCAAGAAGTCTCCATTTTGTTTCCACCAGCTGATAACCACCCAGCTCTACCATCCAAATATGTTCACATCTGGTTTTAAAAAACCCAGAAATGCTAATTGTGAGGCTTGAAAATTGTAGCTTACAAAACCTGTGGGTGAGTTCACTGTGGCTTTGTCCATCGTTTAAATACAGTCCATGGGAAAGAGAACAAAATGTGGGTTATATGCAGGTGCTTGGCTTTTTGAAGCCATCTTAGAAAAACAAGTACGAGACTGGTGATATAATTTTTTGTGACCAGTAGACTCAATGGGGAGAACTTTAGATGTGGAAAAGGGAATGAAAGAATTTAAGCTAAGCAGCACGAGAGGAGTCAAAGAATATTACATCCAAGTAAAAAAAAAAAAAATGTAAACATTAGGAAAATTAATAACTAATTTAAATACACTTTACATTATGACGATATCGACATGATTTTTAAAAAATGTTAAGAGTACCAAAACGGTGGAACCAAAATGCAGCCTAAGTTAATGTTAGGGAGAACGTAACAACAGTCAGAAAATAAAAATGTTTCCAGACGGACAGACGAGCGGACAGGTACCGAGAGTGGCACACAGATTTGTGTGTCCCTCTCCCCCCACACCAAACCTAAGTAGGCCTGCTCAGTCCGGTCCAGCCCAGTCCACATGACAAATGGCTCTCCTGATGGAGGCTGACAAGCTCAGTAATTAAGGCCCACTATAATTGCACTGGGCAGAATCAAACGACTGGCAGCACAGCTCTGGTGACTGGCTGGTTCTCTTGGGGGATGATGGGAAAAGAGGAAGGCACAGAAAGATGGATGGATGTAGAGTGAGAAATAAATATGCAAGAAGAAGAATATAAAAGCAACGTAAAGAAAACAAGGAAATCCATTTCTATTTCTTGCCCATAGTTTCTTCATTTAAAACGTTTCAAATGAATTACAGCAAACTGGTTTCTCAGTGACTTTAATCACATTTAGGTCCCAGCTGTCAAAGCCTTCCCAGAAATATACAGAGACACTTCTATTAGTTATACCGAAAGCCCTGAGACCAGCAAGGTCACTATGGGGTAATCATTTAGACTAGAACTTCCAACTTGGGCAGAACAACAATGAAGCCAAATATTGACGACCGTCCAGATTGTGTGGGTGAACCAGTAGAGCTGTCTTTAATGGTCGCTTAGGGACCGACCAACTTCTGTCTCAATATACAAAAAATATACTGCAGAGCAAAACAAACTGGGAAATTATTGGGATTATTAAAAAGAACATAAAGTACAGTACATTCAGTTATCTTCAAATCAAAATTCTCTAGTTTCCCTTTTCACCTCCTTACAAAAGAAACTAGTTCCTGAGTTTAGTTTCAATAAATAAACCTGGAACCATTCAGTTAAAAGTGCTGTCTAAAAATTGGAATTTGAGCATAATTCATACTTAAGGTAAGTGACATTAATAGCTTGAACTGCCAACTAGAACAATGAGACTGAATGGCAGCTCACAAGCTGCTAGTCCATCCCCCAGCAAGCCAGTCACCATGAACGTCTACACCAGTGAATGTGCAAAGGTCCTCATGATTATAGTTAACAAAAAAAACACGAAGCACTATCAGAATTCATTTCAGCATACAGAGCAATGCTGTAGAAGTATTCACCTATTTAACTCTCATTCCCTCCAAAAAACCCTCCCAGAAAACACACACACTTTTCACCTCCTCTCCCTCCATCCCTCCTCTTAAACTCCTCCCCCTCCAGTTGAACCTCTTTCTCTGCTCCATGCAGAGTCTTTGTGCTCCAAAACCTCCTAATCCCCTAAAACTGCTGTTAAACAGCCGTTCGCCTGCCCTCCTCTCTCACTCGCCCTCTCCCACACACACACACACACACACACACACACACACACACACACACACACACACACACACACACACACACACACACACAGACTACCGCAGCTCCATTGAGACACTAGAAAGCCAGCTGGGATTACATGGCTGGAAAGACCAGGGTGAGATCTGTTTGGATAACACCCTCTCTCCTCTCTCTGTGTCACACACACAGAAAACCTGACGTATGTTGGATGTCAGTGTATGGATGGTAGAGTCTGTCTTCTCAGGAGATTCCCCTAAAATCCCCAGACTTCCAAGTAATCTTCTGGCTGAGCAGATGTAAGAAACGTGTTTCTCTGATGCTTTTATTTCTTTTTAGTTTAAAAATCCAACCTTAATGGCACAATAGAATACTTTACTCTTTAGTGACATAATTCTATTTATTTTCTACTAAGGCACACAGCGATAGTAGAAAAAAGATGATTTAGCCTCTTAAAGGATTAAAAATTAACCAAGCTACTTGATTTGCTCGTAGGAAACACACCTTGGCTTGCTGCGGGGACAAAGCCTCGAGCCCTTGACGTCATGAGAGGCACTAGACTGATCTTACTGCCTTTGACAGCTTCGAAGACAAAAACAAGATCTGTGATCCCTCACAATCATCTGCTGTCTTGAAAGCAACTTTGGTGCATCAAGGCGACAATAAGACGGAATGAGTCTGCAACCAGTTTGTGACTGAATGTCTCAAGTTGCCGAGTACACTCAATCTGTTTGTGATTCATATGAATTACTTAGATTAAGAATCCAGCTACAAATTCATAGAACTGAAACAGAAATTCAGAAATTCCTCCAGCAATAGTCAGGTAGTTGGTGCGGGACAGCATTGGATTGATAGTTGTGATCATGTGGCAGCTACCAATTCTAGTTGCAAGGAGGTTGCTGTCCTAATTTTACTCTGGTGTGGCTCTAGAGTGCCACTCACACCGAGACAGACACCCCCTTACTTGACATGACTGACAGTAACCATGGACTATACGAAAAAAATAAATACAAAGACTTCCCCAATGTTGATGTGCAGGCCAGCATTAGCTACAGGCTATATTTCTGCTACACAACACACAGACGTCTAATGAAGTAACAAACATCATGGCAATCAATCATGGCTTAAAAACCAACAGTTTTACATACTGCATCTTCAAACGTATGCACACCATAAGTGATGATTGTTAAAGGGAAATCGCAACAGAGACAAGAATATAGATCAGGGGTAGGCAACTCCAGGCCTCAAGGTGTCCAGCAGGTTTTAAATATCATCCTGGGTCAACACACCTGAATCAAATGATTAGTTCATTACCAGGCCTCTGGAGATCTTAGAGACATGTCGAAGAGGTCATTTAGCCTTTTAAATGAGCTGTGTTGGATCAAGGAAACATCTAAAACCTGCAGGACACTGGCCCTTGAGGCCTGGAGTTGCCTACCTCTGGTATAGACAACGATATAAAGACATAACACTTAATATTTTGACACAGATCCATTAAATTTAACGGATACTTAAAAAAAGAATTTCAAAATAAAAATCAACTTTAACCAGATGCGCTGAAACAGGAGTCTTTAAAAATCTACATTTGTAGAAATTGTAATGGATCACAGTTTCTAAATTACTGCTAACCTTTTTTATTAGGAGTGTTTGGGACAACAAAAGCCAGATTTACCATGACAAGGGATTAATACAACTGCAGGTCTCTATGAAATAGGCTTTGATTGACATTTTAATCTCACAAGGAACAGCTACATAGCAGCTGTGTTTTAATTACATACATTTTATCAACCTGCCCCATGCCATTGCCACTCAAAAACCTCCACAGACATCATAAATCGTCACATATAGTCTAAGAAACTGTATAGCGACCAGTATTAGCATTGTGCAATCTCTTAACAAAAATAGCTCTTATTATGTGGATTGCTTGAATATTTGAGGTTAAAGCTCCCCTTACAATTAAAGGCATGAGGAGAAATCTTCCGGAGAACATATAGCACTTCCTCAAGAGGCCTCTGTGTGCCTGGACAAGTGTGAGTGGAGAGGCATGCCTGGTATACAGGGAATGCCAGGGTGTCACTGTGGGAAGCCTGCTGTCTGCGTACACACAAGCATTTTTCTTTCCTAGAAACCATCCTTAAAGCAAGCAGAGGGATGGTGCAGAGCATCCTTAGACAAACACATATGGCTTCTACAAAACCAATGGGTCTCTAATAGGCGATATGGGTGGAGGCTATTTGTTGGGAGGTTTTAAAAAAAAAAAAAAAAAAAAAAAAAGACTGGTGTGTCCCGGGCTTTAGCCAGGGAAGTTGAGCCTTCACTGACCTCTGGGGTGGAACAAAAAAAGCCACGTTGATTAAGAGTGGCATTTTATTCAGGAGGCGAATCAAAAGAAACAAGCTTGTTAATATGGAAAACCAATTAAGAGGCAGAGTGCTCAAGAATCTGTGGGAGGAAGGGTGAGAGAGGGGGAGAGGGAGCAGTGCACTCTCTCCCAAAGACACACATTGTTGAAATTAATTCAAAATCCCCAGTTTAGAGTTTATGACAGAAAATCAGAGTTTAAGCAGGAAAAAGACACACATACACACACACACACACACACACACTCAACACATGTGTGCTGAGCGTGTGTGAGGCCAAGGCGATGTTTAGAAGAATGGAAGGATGTCACGCTTTGTTTTTCTGCCTGTTGATTCTGAATGTGACCAATTAGTGAAGCAGAGAGACACAGAGTGTGGGAGTGGAGGAGGAGGTGGTGGAGATAGAGGCGGAGGCGGAGGGGGGGCTCCAATCTCTTTCACCGTGAGAGTCTGTGGCCAAGCTCTGAGTAAGAGCAGGATGAAAGAAAAAAATGGGGCAGGGTACAACATAATGAACATAATGAAAAACAAAAGAACTTTTCAGTCATTTGTGGTCGCTTTCCTCTGACCCCCCCCCCAACTCAGTCCGGCAACTCGGTGCTAAAAAAAGGCAGCAATAAAGAAAATAATAAGAATCTATGCAAATCTCTTTAAAATCTCCTCACTGATAATTTCAAAAAGACATGACGACTTTTAAACTCATTCACAGATATAAGCGTTTGCAATTTAATGAGAAAATCTGGTGATTCACTAAAATGCCAAAGTCTCTTTGTTACTGCAGAGTAATAACGCAGAGTCATGAGGATAAGATGCCAGACCATTGTTTTCTCAATCTGGATACTTAAAGTCTCCAAATGAGGCTGATGGAGGATATCACCCTTTCTTATCACTGTTATGACACGGACACTCGCCAAAGAAACAAAGGAAAGGTTGTGTTTACTTAAACGCAACACAACCTTTTGGCAAATCGGACGAAAAGAGGAAAAAAACCAATGTGTTAGTCACGTCCCTGTTTGCTGCTCTCAGCTGTGGTTCATCGACTCTTGCTGAGGTCTATTTTTAGTAGTGGATTAATACATATTTGCTGCTCTAGTAAATAGCTCCTGCGTTGGGAATTCAGTGTATGACTTTGGTAATGAATGAAACCCATCTCTGAGCCGAGTCGTATGAGCGGTGAACATGTGCAGACTTGATCGCTAAATGAGCTCCTTTTCACAGCTTCTATCTGCTATGACATTAAAATTTGCAAATGTTTGTGTGCTCTTGATAATAAAGGAACATATCTTCCAATGACTAATGAAACAATGAATGAAGCATAAAAAAAAAGAAAAAAAAATAGTTTTTTCAAACACTGGTCACCATATTATGATTGACACAGACTGAAAATGTCATTTTTAGCATCATAATCTGTTTCTCTAACAGACACTGACAAACCAAATGCTGCTTTACTTGTTTATTTAAGTTTATTCAAGCCTATAATCTATGCTTTATGCCTTATTCTACATTAAACCTTCAATTTGTATTCAAACACGAAAATACATAATTTAAAAACGTGGCAAGCAGCTCAGTTCAGCGCTGACATTTTAGGTGGCCTGTTGATGGACTGTATGCTTTCTTCTACTCAATTTTAAGTCTATTACAAACATTGTGGTTTAGTCAAATATACCACTATTGAACACAATCCAGAGTTTTAACAAAATATTAATGGGTGCTGAAATGATTTTGTAGCTTCCAGCTTCAAAAACACATTCTGAGTTTATCATATATCTGCAGCAGCAGAATCTATCGGCGAGCAGGAGAGCTGCGTGCATTTCCACAGATGGCACATGAGTGGTAGCTTTTTTTGATTATTATTAGAGATACTTGACACAGAAACAGGACTGATCCAAGTCAAAGAGCAATGCTGTCACACAGAGTCACAGTTTAAAAGACACGATGGGCTTACCAAAGCGTGCATGGCTGCTTTCTCACAAGTACATACAGAAGGCGACTTTCAAATGATTAAAGTATCAAAACATGTTTCACCCAGACCCTTAATGCTCGATGGTATATGCATCCTATTCTGTGTGCATGTAGCTCTGGATGTGTGCATGTACCTGCTGCAGGTCAGCCAGGGAGTACAGGTGGATGTGCTGTAGGAGGTATTCCCGGGGGAAAATCCTGTTGAAAGAACAACAACAAAAAACTATTTGTCCGTCACTTTCTATACAAACAGTTTATCAGGTTTAAACAGTCAGTGATGCTGATACTCCAACTCTTCTCTTTTGATCACGAAAAAAAGAGAAAATCTGGATTTAAAAAATGTTTTCTTTGTGATGAATCTCACAAAGATCATCCCACAGCAAGGTAGAGTCTGATGTTGTTTACACCGTGCATGAGAGATTTATGATACTTACATGCTACAATATACAAAACTGAGACGGGGTACCGGCGATTATACTGCTGACCCTTCAAAGTATTTAATATTAGTCATGTAGCATTTTGATGAATTATAAGATGCATGAATAAAACACACAGTATGCTTTGCACTGGAGACACTTAGAATCCTGCAGCATCATAAAAAAGCCACTGCCATGACATTAACCAACTATTGTTTATGTCATGGCAACAATTACTAGCATTACTGCACACAAACTGAATTCAAGTTAAATCTTAAACTGGCTTCTAATAAAACCATGCGAGGGAGTTTTACTGCAATACACTCAGTCATCTAAGTGTATAAATAAGAACAGAATGATCAAGATCTGTGGGCCCATTATGAGCACATTTAATGTTTAACCAGCAGCCATTCAGTCCAGTGATTGCTAAACAAAGTAATAATATTAATCTAGAGGCAAAAGCTTTCTCATTTCCTTCAGTAGTGTTTGACGAAACAGACGGCAGAGGTGTGGTGAGGTGTGTGTGTGTGTGTGTGTGTGTGTGTGTGTGTGTGTGTGTGTGTGT
>NW_024582914.1:283666-307112 GCF_018398535.1 Haplochromis burtoni
CACACACACACACACACACACACACACACACACACACACTCTGATTGTGTCGTCCATGTGCGGATGAACACACCCTCAAACTGTGTGCCGATCTTGATAAAAAGACTTGAGAACTAATATGTTTTAGATTAGCAAGAGCACACACAAATTCATGTACACATATGTACACACATGCCAACAACTGACAGTATTTGTGCAAGACCTGATAGGATCTAATTCTATATTTTATTTCGATATCCTCTGGGCTATTTCCACTCCGACTGACACACCTTTTATTAAATTCTGTTATCCCTCAGTGATTATTATTGTGTACTGAAGGTGGGTCTGACCCGAGTAGGTCTGTGTACAGATGTAGGAAGAAGTTGTGCAAACGAGTATGTTCCTATGTGTAAGTAGTGGACAAACCAACAAATTACAACATGGAGCAAACAAAGCAGCATCTCGAGGCAAAAACAAGCTTATCTTTTAAACCTCTGGATGTCTTTTTATGTTGACAAAGTGTCAAGAACAGCAACCTGCACGTAACTCAATGACATCCCCACTGAAGTCAGGAAGGACATCACAATGTTGTATGTACAGACGGGAATTAAAGCACTTCTCAGACAAGCGTACTATCGATATGTTGATACGATAATGCCAGGCATTAGGATACAGAGATTCTATGTTACTTGATACAATGAAGGAAAATTATCTGTGTAACCAAAGATAAGCATAAGCTTTCACCTGTGGTCTGCATTTTACCCCTGTGAGTTTCTTCTTCTTCTTCACCACAAGGAGCACAAGGAGTCATGAAATAGTGACTGGAGCATCAAATCTGTTAAAAATCTATACGTGTTCTGCCATTTTGAGTTTATTTCAATGATTAACATATTTTAAGAGCAAACAATACCATTAGTTTTCCTAATCATGTACAGACATTGGAAAAAGAACACACTGTCCTGTCCACATGCAGTCCTGTGGAAAAAGTAAGCATACCCTTACTGCTTGCATACTTTATACTTTGACTGTTTATGTCTAAATTTTATCTACCATGTTTGCTATATATACATTTTTCTTATGTTTTTTATGGTATTGTTTACGTGTTACTGTAAGGTGACCTTGAGGGTCTGAAAGGCGCCTATAAATAAAATGTATTATTATCAAAAGAATACGTAGCAGCCAAGTGGTGCTAATCAAATGCATTTCATTAACTGATCATCAGAAAGTGTGATGATCTCTATAAAAGTAGTTTTGGCAGTTTGCCGGTCTGGAGCATTCAAGTGTGTTCAATCCCACAATCTTCTCAGGAGTGGACGTCCTAACAAATTCACCCCAGGGTAAGATCAGGCAATGCTCAGAGAAAATACAAAAGCAAGCTACATCTCAGAATTAATAAAATTAATTCTATTCAGTTTTATTAATATACTGTGCCAAATCATAACAGCAGTCTGAAGTCACTTTATGTTAGTAAACCACAGACCCTATAACAATACAGCAAAACCCAACAATCAGATCCCCCCCATGAGCAAGTACATGGTGACAGTGGTAAGGAAAAAAAACCCTTTTAATAGGAAGAAACTTCTGGCAGAGCAAGAAGGGAGGGGCAGACATGACCAACAATTTAAAAAAAAGACTGTTTGGAAGGGTTGCCAGAAGAGAGCTGCTCTCGGAAAGCTTTGCTTTGGATCGCAAACTTGCATCTGAAGAGATGAAAGCAAAGTGGAGATGTTTGCTCATAATGCACAGCACCACATTTAGTGAAAATCAAACACAGCATATGAGCACAAACAACTCATACCAACTGTCAAGTACTGTGATGAAGGGGTGATGATTTGGGCTTGTTTTGAAGCCACAGGACCTGGGCACCTTGCAGTCATGGAGTCCACCATGAATACCTCTGTATACCAACGTAGTCTAGAGCAGCGGTCCCCAACCCCCGGGCCTCGGACCGGTACCGGTCCGTGAGTCGTTTGGTAAGTAGTTGAGGCTCAGGTGTGAAATGTATGGTTTTCAGGGTTTTTATCGGTTTTCAGCGTTATTTTGTTATCGTTTTTATCGTTAACTCTGTTTTCCTGGGTCTTTTCACGTGTGTTATTAATAAATCTTCTTTTTTCGGTACCGGTACTAGTTGTATTTTGTTGTATTTATCCGCGACACCTTAATTAAAGGCAGGTCCGTAAAATTATTGTCGGGCATAAACCGGTCGGTGGCACAAAAAAGGTTGGGGACCGCTGGTCTAGAGTCAAATGTGAGGCCATCTGTCTGACAGTTAAAGCTTGGCCAAACTGGGTCCTACAACAAGACAATAATCCAAAGCACAGACGCAAATCTTCAACAGAATCTCAGAAATAAAAAAATTAAAAAAAATACAAATTGAAGAGTCCCAGTGGTCCAGTCAAAGTCCTTAGTTAGATCTTTACCTGACTTAAATGCTGTGTTGGGCTCTTAAGAGGATTGTGCATAAACAAATGAACCGGCAACTCAATATACTCAAGGCAATGCTATAAAGAGGAAATTAAGTGGGCCAAAGATTCTGGACTTCTTTAAGTTGCTTGAAGACGTTTCACCTCTCATCCGAGAAGCTTCTTCAGTTCTAAGGTCAAATGGTGGAGAGTCTCAGATATAAACCTAGTGGGAGTATCCCCCCACAGAGGGACAAAAGGACCCCTGATGATCCTCTAATTGCCTGAGCCAAGGTGTGAAACTGGGTGTGGGTCCCAATCAGCCAGAGTTTCGGGTGTGTTCATTGTGAAACCTGGCCCCACCTTATCATGTGATTTCCTGAGGTCAGATGGCCCAGGATGTGAGTGGGCGTTAAGGCGTCTGGGGAGGGAACTCAAAACTGGATTATAGATGGCAGAGAGTTGGTGTCGTAAACCACCGCCTCTGTTCAAAGATGGTCGCTCACAGTGGACATAGATGGCTTTTCTTTCCAAGCTCCTTTGACTACAATGACCTGGATGACTGAGAACCTTCACAGACATGGGCCAAAGATTCCTGTGCAAACCTCTCATAGTGTCCGAGAACCACTGCACAGGGCCACAAACACAGCTTTGAGGGCTCCGTGTGGTTCCTTGTGTGATTGTGTTTCCATAGCCGTCTAGCTGCATGCAACAGGCATATCTCTTCAGATCCCCTGAAATAAACGAATGACTACGGAAAGGTTTTAGCGCCATGGCCCTCATCAATCCTGCAGTGTTTGGAAGTGACGGGGCACTGGCCGGCACAAGCTAATGGGACAGAAGTAAACACAGAGCGCCACGATGCTGCTCGGCTTGACTACTACGGCATGACTGAAATGCTTTTTTTTTTTTTTTTTTTTTGGAAGTTGAGTTTGTGATCCCGATTTCCTATTTTAAAATGTTAGAAACAGATTTATATGAATGTTAGGCTTACATTGCATTATGGTGACTGTAGCATCCATCAAATCTAGTTTCTGCTGTACATAATCAGCTAGGAAACTATAAGAAAACGCAGACTTGGGTTGATCACTATTTAAATTGCCCTATTAAAATATAAGTCATATTATGTCTGTGAAGGTTCTCAGTCATCCAGGTCATCGTAGTCAAAGGAGCTTGCAAAGAAAAGCGTCTGGACTTCTTTAAGTTGCTTGAAGACGTTTCACCTCTCATCCGAGAAGCTTCTCGGATGAGAGGTGAAACGTCTTCAAGCAACTTAAAGAAGTCCAGACGCTTTTCTTTGCAAGCTCCTTTGAATAAGTCATATTACAATTTCCTCTTGATTTTAAATGCAAAACTATTTATAGCTCACTTAATCAATGATCCGAATGCATATTTCAGTGTTTTTCTGCCCACTAACCAACTGATGAATCATGCATTTCATCTCCACATGTAAATATTTTTATAGACTTTCATCTTATTTGTTGCCAACATTAAAGTATGACAAATCTATGTGCTGCTTCTCCATTAGGAATGCTCTGTTAGTGAACCAGACCGGGGCAAGGAGCATCCATCACTGCACAGACAAGGCTTTCAGTGTGTGATCCCACTCACATAAACAGTCGTCCCCCCTGACCATCACACACATCGACATATACACACACAGACACATGTCTTTAATGTATAAACAGTCTATACACACACACAAAGGAATGCATGCAGATAAAAGTTATGATAATATATACATATGGACTCAGACACACACATATGAGCACGTGCACGTCACGCAAGGAGAAAATAACAGTCAGTCATAAAGCATTATTAAGGTTTCTGATGTGGAACATTTATTTTTAAATAATCTCTGCATATTCATCTGAGCAGAGCTTCCTTAAAGGATCGTGTTTTGTCTCATGTTTTCCTCCTTCCTTTACATTTAGCCATATAACGTGATAAGCTTCTTGGTTAGTTCAAACAACTTAGCTCTTTCCTCCATAAACATGACATTTGACCACCTCCCCAGTTCTCATAATGAGTTTTGACAACTCAGGATATATTACATTAGAGTAGTTTCCAGGCTTTTCCGGGGAGAGACCACCCTCGCTAACTTCTGATTCACAGCCAGTCATTTTTTTCTATAAGCTGGCCTTAAAAATGACAGAAACCACTCAGTTCAGAAAAAGGCTTCAAGGCTTTCTCTTAGTCGGCTTTCAAGGGGTGAAGAGTTAAGGCTGGGTCGGGGTATCGGCTTGTACTTGCATTTAAGAGACATTACATGAATTTAATCTTCTTGCAAAATTCTTCAGGTCAATCAGCACGAGACATTTCAATTTGTAAAATATTTGCGTACCTCCTCATTACTGCTCACATAAAGTAAATAACTGCTGGGCTACAGAAATGCATCTCAGTCCCACAGTGTTCATACCTTCGCCTGAGGTCCTCAGCAACGGTTGCTCGGCAGCTGAACAGGTAGGCCCGCAGTGACTGGAGCTGCTGACGGAGACGCAGGACTGTGCTCAGAGGCTCACAGTGTTCGTACAGACAGGGGTTAAGCTGCTGGATGTCCAGCAGTGGCTCTTCATACACAAACTCCAGGAACTCCTTGGCCTGTTTGGACACCTGGAAAAGTTTACATTAAAATGACTGCATCAAAGCCCACTGACATATGAGGGATAATCCTGAGCTCAGACTTTAATGCTTGACAAGATAGAACAAGATAAAACCTGGGTGGCTAATTTTATTTACCCCCCGCCCAGAGCTACAGTAGCCATTTTCTGCTTTTTCTATTAATTGCTAATAATGTGGGGGGCTGGAGTCAGTAAAAGAAGTATGGTTGGCTAGTTGAAAAATAATCCCATATTGAACACAAATCTAAGACCACGCTTTCTGGCAGTAGCTTAATATTTAGCGTACAGATGTGATAGGATCAATTTTTCTCCAGTACTTACTGGAAATCTGCAGATCTTTAACAGTAGTCTTACAGTATATACTATAAGCTAAAACATGACAAGGCTTTTTAAGCCCCAAAGACCCTCCTCTAATGATTCTGCATTAAAAATTTGTTTTTTCTTTCATATTTCTGTGTGTATACTTTCATACCTTGTGCTTGCTGGTGTCCCAGTTGTGCAGCAGGCGTGCTGGGATGAGGAAAGAGTTGTCCTGATGGCAGCTTTGGCAGTAGTACCAGCCACTATAGTAACAAACCTTCGCCTTTCCTCTGGACAGACCAATGGGACGCTGACAACCTGAGGAGGAAGTCATTGATGAGTATATGTGTGCCTTCAAATTTGGTACTTTAGTGTGTCTGAATGCTATCAGGACAACTTAAAGTCACACAATTTGCTTTTCAGTCCCAAAACATTTTAATCCAAAAGTGTTTTTTTTATTGTCTCTGACTCACATATCATCAAATTGCAGCTTCACTAAAGAGATCCATATCTGTAGCTGTATTTGTTATCATGGGCTAATTAGTATTGCACACACTTGGTGTTAAAAGTGCACTGAAGCAGACAAAGACGAGCCCTGAGAGAGAGCACAAAGGCTGTAATGCAAATTGGTTGGTGTTAATATGTATCGGTTTATTGCCCCACACTAAATGCCATGCTAATCCAGCCAAGTAAACCTGTAGATAATAAACAAGATAGCCTCTATTTGACAAGATGCTCTGACCCCGATAAGGTAATCCATTGGATCAGGAAACACAGATAATCAAACTTAAATTATCACCTTGCAGGTTTTATACCTCTGACAACCAGGCAGGCTTATATCCATGCCTGTTCACTCATAGTATATGTAGTGAATACCTTGAAAGCAATTAATGGGTGAGGACCAAAGATCAGTGTCACTCGGTTTAACCAAATGTGAAATATGGTCACAATCTCTTATCCATCCCTGAATTATGGTTACATAATGGTCAAATGTTTTTCTTGCAAAATAATAAATAATATGATGTCACAGTGAAGTGGACCTTAGACACAGTTCATGAACTTGTCGTTCCTTTTTTATGTTTTTTATTCTGACATTTTGATGTTTTGAGGTTGTGTTATCTTGACAAACCAAAGCCACTCTGAAGACAACAGCTGCCTGCGAGTGATCGCAGACCTGGCCCTCGGCTTCAAACCAATTGTTCAAAAGGCATCCAGATCAGAAGCTGATTGCACACCGTCATTATAACTTGGGTCGTGCTGTGGTCCACAACCACTGTTTTCTTTAGTGTGACTAGAGCATAACAAAGTGGGTGTGTGTGTAGCTGTGTGTGTGGACAGACATTGTAGGGTGGGGCTAGCAAAACTGAAATAGTTGTTCATGCAAAGTTCATGCAGTGCCTGTGTTTGGAGGTACGCAAATAAACAAGCTCTTGAGCCAGACTTTCACTCTTTCACTCATTACACAACCGTTTGTCACATTTTGAATAAACACTGCGAGCAGCTTCCAGAGAGACTGCCTCCATATTTATGCCACAGTGGGTATAATGGGTGCTTTTTATCATGCTTTCCAGTGACTTTTCAAAACAAGTATAAAAGCCACTGATGGTGTTCACAAATGTGTGTGGAATGATGATGAAAACTTCTTCTCTGTATGTTTGCTCAGCTTTGTAAAAACTTCATACACACTAGTTTGGTTCCTGTGCCTTTTACTGCTTTTAATAGAAGAATTTCATCTTGAAACGTTTAATACATTTGGTATTTTAAACTATATTTACGTTGTAGTGAAATATCTTTAAGTGTATCCACAGAGCCTAATGTAGTATGCACTACAGCAACAATATCCCTCTTGTTTTTGGCTGAGGGAGCCTGTGCTGATCTCCACTGCAACACAGAAACTCCTGAAACCACACATGCATTCTTCAGAAAGATGATCCTGATAGTTCCCATTTAGTGCATCTTCTATCCAAAATCTTCACCTCACTGATTTGAGGTAATCCCTAGATAACAGAATCCTGGTTCTCCCAGTAGCCACAACACAGCAGACTCCATTTACAAAGAGCTCTGCAGACCTAAAAGACCAACAGATTCTCTGCTCTATTCAGCCTGGTAGCTTCCACACTCTGCTTTGTCTTCCAGGCTCTTTAAAGTTCATTCTTCACCCAAACACCCGGCCCTGCTCTCTGATCATGCGCACCCAAACAGTTGAGCGCTGAAGCAGTTCAACAGGTGTCTCTTATCGCACCATCTTAGCGGACACAGAGCCTGGAGGAAAACAGCAAATGAGGAGAGGCACAGAAGAAAAGATCCTGAAGATTGTTATCTAGGAAAACACAGGCTTAGGAAGCTACGGAAACAAGAAAAGGAAAAACAGTGGAAGAGGGACATGTGTCAGCGTGTTTGTCAGCTCTGCTTTAACACAAGAAGCGCAGGCTGAATGAGAGAAAAACAGGAAAACAAAGACATAATAAGTAAAAAGCTATTGAGAGATGAGAGGAAAGAAGGGACTGTGTGAAAGAGAAGAGTAAGATCAAACAAGCGCAGATGATGGCAGACAATAAAGACAACTATCACAGACAATAATCTGAAAAAAGGCAGACAATGGTCCAATCAGCATTCAGAGCTGAGCTCCTTCTTTATCTAACCAAAATAAAAAACATATTAATTTGGGAGCTTCACTCACAAAAAGAATGGAAAACCAGGCCCAGCTAGTACTCCACTAGAAGCTTTGATTCTGAGATCAAAATAATCTTTTTTTTAAAAATATATTTTACTATTCAGTTCATTTATTGCTTAAGTTTTCTTCTCCCTACCTTTAAGCCAGCTTTCTTCTGATTGGCTATTATTTAAAGAGCAAGTCAGAGAAGAGGATATCCACTCTCTCTGACATCACACAGAGCCAAACATAAAAAAACAAAACCGTCTGAAACCCGGTGTTTAGAGCAAGTCTGAGACCTGGGTTATTGCTCAGTGGGATTAATTACAGATATGCCGACCTCAATATTTAAAAATTCTTGCCATATGTAATATGTAAGTGTATATATGACAGATAAGAAGAATAATGCGGCCTGACAGTAGGTGGAAAGTTCTAACATTTTCAAATTCTTAATTTTTTTATGCTTTGAATGTGATGAAATGCTAAACTTTGTCACTGTGAATCAAAGAGATTAGTAACGGATAAAAGAGAATCGTGAACAACTCTGTACAACGCTGTATCCTGTGGGACGATGTACCAAAGCTCACAAAGATCTGAACTATGGAAGAAAAGCTTCCTATAAGTGAGCCTATAAGCGAGTGGCCAGTGCAGTCCCTGGATGTCAATCCTTTTGCCTTTAATTAAAAATGTGAGTAAACCTTACAAAGTGATTTTCCATCTGTCACATGTATGACCTCAACGTGAGTCAAAGCACCGTCAGACGTGATTTGCCTGTCTTACTTCCTGTCCGCTGTGTCTCTAATTTAAACATTATCAGCATCCATTTTTAAGAATTTATAAAGTTTAAACAATGTGCATTTGTTTTTCTTTAATCAAAACCACTGTGCAAGGATACAATCTTCGACAAAAGACAACGATAAAGTCTTATCTTACTGAAGGGCCAACAATTGAATACATATGTGTAACTCACTTAGGCTTATTACAGCAATGAGCTCATGCTGCTGTTTTGGTCAATGCTCTTTCCAAAAAACCACAATCCGCTGGTTGGCAGCCAGCAGGCTGAGGGGATGGTTAACAATCAGAGAAACACTATGTCACTTCGAGGAAACGGCTGACCACCAGATCAGCTTTCTGGCCAACTGTGGTCTCAAATTTGGTGTGCTGCTGTTGGGACCAGAGGAACAAAGACAGATATGTATGTAGCCTGAAAACATTTGCAAACCGAATAACAACCTTTAACCTAACCTCAAATTCTATATCATGAGTAAAAGAAGAGAACACACCCACGTTGACTGGTCACACGGTGGCGAAAGGACCTCTACAGCAGCGGGGGCACTCTGTAGTGTCCTTTGCTCAATAAAACAAAAAGCAAAGTCAACAGCAAAGGCAATGTGGACTACAGAAGATGACAAATATCAAATAACACCATCCATATAAATCTGATGCTGATCTGTGCCTCTTCCAAACCTCGAAACTGCAGCAAGACAACTGCAAAACATACACACTGCAGGAATTCTTACCAAAGAGCAGAGAGATCAAAGTAAGGACAGGTGGCACTTCTGTGTTCTGGTAGCAATGAGAAATATGCTTTACGTCACATTACTCACTCAAACTAAGGTTGGACTTTTAGGAAGTTGTGTTTTTAAGAATATTTACTGTCATAAAAAGTAAATCAAGTCTAAGCAAGTATTTATATATAGATATACCTGCGATTCTTATCCAAGCCAATACAAAGTGGACACTTAGTGAATGTAAAGTATAGACACTGTGGGTTTAGAAGTATATATCATGTAAATAAACTGTAATAACACACTAGTGACTATACATAAATATGTAGGACTTTATAAAAGTAATTATATAAATTACAATTTCAATACATAGAAATAGCAGCACTATTTCATCCTTGACAGTCAACTCATTCTCCCATGAGGCACTTTTGTCAGCAGTTTCAGTGGACAGATTGGAGCATGATTGTGGTCAATATCTTTAACAAGGATGCATATTTTCATCACTGTGAAGCATCTAAATCCAGGCCGAACGAATACCACCCAGCGGCACAACTGCAGCTTCTTTTTATAGCTACTGTTTGTGTGTGTTTGAAGTGTTTGTACATTACAAAGCTGCAAAATCTCAGCTAATTTCCACCCAAACTACAAAGTACATTTGTACTTTTTGGTTATTATGAAGAAGAAAGAAGGGTGATCCCAAAAAAACTGTCCACCTAGGATGGTTATGTGGAAGAGTTTCATGTAGACCAGAGCGATAACAGTTTGAAAGACTTTACAACCATCCAACCGGTGTAGGTAAGTGTGTTTCTATTTCACTTAGAAATAGAAATTTGTTAAAATACCTGCAGCGAGTGTATGTGTTAAAAACCTGCAACTTTTGTTGCCTGCAGGACAAGAAAAAGTTCAACCCCACCACACCCAAACCATTTTATCCATCCTTAATGGAAAAAAGCATTTAGTGAAATAAAGGTCCGCATGACTCCATCTGCAAACTTGTTTGTTTACTTTCTCTACATTAATAGCGTTCATCCAGCTTAGTTTCACTCTATATTTTTCCTCTGGCAGTGGCTCTATGCCCACCAGCCGGGTCCGGCTCACAGTTTGAGAACCAGGTGGTGTAGCTAGCAGGTGGCAGATGAAAAGACACTAATTATGCTTATTTTAACTGAAGTATTAAAAAACAAAATCTCTAGTGGAATAACTGATTACTTAGTAAAAAATAAAATTGATATTGATTTGAGGTTTTAATTAGCCTCTCTAGCATGGGGATTTGCATCTTTCCTCTCTTGTATTATTACAAATTTAATCCATTTATAGGTGCTGTTGAACAAAATAGGCAATTGCGAAACAATAGTCTGGGCTCATAGCAGGGGTGTAGCCAATTAGTGACCCCCTCCGACCCACCCCGCACAACCTATACTCACAGAAACAGAGTTGCATCCACTAACTTTTATAAGTTCAACAAATACCGTTGTTTCAGATGTATTTAACATCACAACCACCCATTCATACTGAATTTATCTTATAGGTCTATTAAAAATAAACAAAAAAAATGACATTGGCAAATATTCTATATTTTATTATTTGAAGGTACAAGAAAAAAATCATAATCATGTGAAAAAGAAAGTGAAATCATGTGAAAAAGGCTGTTGCTGATGATTTACATTTACTTACCAACTTAATTCCTATGGAAGTAGAAATTGTGCACACCTCTAATAAAAGCAGAGGTTTTATTAGTTTGCTGATTTGGCATTCAGGCATACAAGTGTGTGTTAACCCACAATTTTCCCAGGAGTAGAAGCAAATTCACCCCATGTTCAGACCGTGCAATGCTCAGAGAAACTGGAAAAAAACCCCAACAGATACATCTTAGACTCTACAGGCCTCAGTTAGTATGTTAAAGTTCATGACAGCATAATAAGACCAAAAGACCAAACAAGTATGGCTTGTTTGGAAGAGTTGCCAGGAGGAAGCCTCTTCTCTCTAAAAAAAAAAAAAAAAAAAAAAAAAGAGCATGGCAGCACCGCTTAGGCTTGCAAAGTTACATCTGAACAAACCACTTCTGGAACAATGCCCTTTGGAAAGATGAGACCAAAGTTTGACCATAATGCACAGCACAATATCTGGTAAAAACCAAACAAAGCATAGCATCACCAAAACCTCATTGGACAGATGTGAGGTAATCTGCCTGACAGCTACAGCCTGGCCCAAACTGGGTCATCAAAGAGGCCAATGATCCCATGCGCATTACCAAATCTAAAAGCAATTCAAAAGTCCCTCCACAATAATGTGAGAGACTGATAAGATCATACAAAAAACTATTACTTAAAGTTATTGCTGCTAAGCGTGGTTCTTCAGAAAGAACATAGTTTTTCACAGGACTGCACAGAATCTATGAAAACTTCACATGACTGTATTACAGATGTTCGTGGTTCCTGACACTGAGAAAAGAAATAAATGCATCCCAAAGTAATATGATGTTAGCTTACACTAGCATCTTGTCAGGTAAGCTAGCAAAGGGAAAATAGTGACTGAGAAAAACATTGCTGCTACTACTACTAATATTATTAAGCATATTATGCTAGACGTTACATTTCTCAGCTGTTTAGCCTATTTCTTTTCCACAATAGCAGAAATACTGTAATCCTCTCAAAGGCTACTTTTAAAAAATGTCCAGAGTAACTATTAATAGTTTCAGCTGCTAACTACTTCCTTCATTATCAGCAGAGCAACAACCTCGTTTTATTCGCGTCTCTGATCTTTTATGCGTCTTTTTGGGATGCAGAGAATGAGAGACAGAGGGAAAGATGAATGGGAATTCAAACATAGCTCAAAGGTCTACCGATTGTACTGCGGCTCTCTGTAGTGAGAGAGGGTCACTTTGACCTGCTAGCAGTGAGAGAGAGAGAGAGGAAGAGACACAGAGATACAGAGAGAGCGAGAGAGAGAGCGATGACATCAGGGAAAAAAGGGGGCTCATGCTTTCATCTGCCCGCCAGTGGTTCAAACAACCACACCTCTGACAGGACACCCGTGTGTGTGTGTTATGTACATGTGTGAATTAAAACTCAAAAGACGAGAGAAGCCTGAGCTTTGATGTGTCCCATTCACACCAACCAAACACTCCAATGAAAATGTGGACAAATGGAGAGTACTATGAGTAAGATGGCGTGTGTGTGTGCGTGTATGAGAGAGAGAGAGAGTGCAAGAGAGAGAAACTGTTTGTCTTTTGATGTGAACCCACCTCCTACTTCCTCACTTCTCTCATATCTACTGATTCCCACTTCACCCAAAGCCCCCCTGTCCCACAGATTCACATGGTCTGTGGGGGCCTGAGAATGTGCTCCAGCGCTAAAACAGGGGTCATCTAACCTGAGAGCACACTCTGCACAATGTGTGTGTGCGTCTGCACACTCATGCGTGTGCGGCGAGGGGTTATGGGGTGATGGAGAGTCACAGCCTTCAAACGAACACTAACCATTTCCTTCAAAAGGAATCTAAAATGCAGCAGTTCCCATATGTAATTAGCTGAATATATTTTACATTTTAAACAACGATTCACTCGATATGTTTGTAAGGAAGCAGCCTGCATATGCAAAGAGAAGACTTGAAACAAGTTCAAAGGGAAAATGGTGAAAGCTGAGGTAGCATACCGAACATGAGGTACTTATTACCGTCTTGTAGTCGCACGCTAAATGATTCTCCAAACCTACTTTCAGCTAAAAATGTAAGGGTCAATGTCTTTTGAAAAGATGGAGGTTTGATGCACATTTGCACAGTGGATGGCTGGATTCATTAATAAATAAATTTCTATTTGCACCTAAAGTGCAAATGCATGCATCCAATTGTTGTCTGCTTTTGATTCATATATACAAGTATCATCTGAAGATACTATGAGCAAGTGCTTAGCTACAGTGAAAAGGAAGAACTTGCTAACAGGATGTTTGACAGAAGATGGATGGACGAATGAATGGACAAATACCGTTTTGAGTGAAAGAGTGACGCTGCCAGGAAGAAGCTTGATAATGAGGACCCACACTTGAAACCACCAGCTGATGAACTGTGTTCCTTGTTATTGTCTTATCGCTTTCCTTGTTTTCCCTTGACAGCGTCATATCTAATAAAACAAGTCAAAGTTAAAATGTAAACAAAAGAGGCCCAGAGTATAAGATCTTTGGTGACGTCTGATCATGTGCCAGGGGAACAACTTCGCTGGATGTCTGCTGGAGCAGTGAGCAGCTTTCTTCTCAAAGCTATACCACTATTTGGAGTTTGATGGTGATGGAGAGTGTTGGAAATCTATCCAGCTCACGCCAACGTTTGTTGATTTGTAACTTTCTATCCTCTGCTGCTTCTCTTCAATGTGGCGTCCACAGGGTTCAGTTTTAGGCCCCCCTTGGATCTATCTTCAGGAAACATGGGATTTCTTTCCATTGTTATGCCAATGAGTCCCAGATTTATTTTCCTCTTAAAAAGATAAATGGTTTAACAGCAGACTCCCTGTTCAGATGTCTTGGTGAAATAAAGGTCTGGGTGGCTTTGATGAGCAAAAAATAGAAGTGAGGATTTTCGGTGACACTTCTGAGACACTACTATGGTTCCTGGTTCTTTGGCGCAGTACGTTCAACTGAACATTACTAATCTGGGAGTTAAAATTGATGCGGATCTTAAACTTGAAAGCCAGGTCAGGGCTGTTGTAAGATGTAGCCTTTTTCATTTGAGGCAGTTAGCCAAAATAAAACCTATTTTATCAAGGCTGCTTTTTGACACGGTAATCCATGCCTTTGTTACATCTAGGCTGGATTACTGTAACGCACTTTATTGGGTGATGTGTCCATTAGGCATCTGCAGGTTGTGCAAACTGCTGCAGAGCGTCTTTTAACTGGCACAAAAAAGTCTGAGCACATTATCCCCATTTTATTTCACTCCACCGGCTACCTGTACATTTTAGGATAATTTTGAAGTTATTTTATTTGTTTTTAAATCTCTTAATGACTCTATTTTTTCCTAATTCTCTATTTTTAACATGTTTGATTTTATTTTCTGTTTATGGTATTTGTATATGTACAGCACTGTGTGAACTAGGGCTGGGCCATATCACACCGTTCACAGTAATACCGGTATAATGTTGGGCAACGATAAGAAAATGAAATATTGCGATAGAATATGGGTAAAACGCGCATGCGCAGTGCCTTTGTTTTCATACGCACATGGCGGAAAAAGCATGGCGGCGACGGAGAATGAGAAGGGCGAAAGTGGATCGTTGAATGAAACAGATGAACCAGAACTGGTTTGCTGCAACTTCAGTGGTGTGGAACTGGTTTAGCTTTCGTCCCTCAGATACACAACAAAGCACATTTTTGGTAGAGCATGCTAGCGGGCCGTCGTTATTACCGTGTTTTTTGGAAAATATGGCGCACTTAAAATCAATCCTTTGATTTTTCTGAAAGTCGACAGTGCCCCTTATAATCCCGTGTGCCTTATGTATGAACTCTGGTTGTGTTTACTGACCTCGAAACGATTTTATGTACACGGCGCTCGAAAATCTGTCAAATGTTTCAGTACGACTTTGCTAAGCTACGAAGCCGCACCGCTTGATGGATTGTCGGAGCATTAAGGCTATCGTAGGCAGGAGCCTCGTGGAGTGATACGTACTGTGCTTCAACATAATATTACCGTATTGTGTGTGTATAACCTCTTTTTAAGTTTTGTGGATATTCTACATGGTTATGCTGAGGATATGTCGGCCAGTTTCCACTGGAAATGCCTTTTGGTTAAACTGTCAGCAAGGAATTTGCATTTGCACTGTTAAATTTTTATATAACTTTAATGCAAAAAACAGCTGCTTGTAAAAATACATTGATTTTTTTTTTTGCACTAATAAAGTTGTGGAGTTGTAAAGTATTTTGTCTCGTGTCAATTATATCGTCAGTTATATCGTTATCGCAAATTTTCAAATGTATATCATGATAAATACTTTTGGTCATATTGCCCTGCTCTAGCGTGAACCCTGGTTTATTTTAAAGTGCCTTATAAATAAAGGTGGTATGGTATTAACAGAGAAAATGTCAAACTGAAACCTGTATAACATCCCAAAACCTACTTCGATAATTGACTGTATAGGGAAGAAGACGAAGAAGACGAAAAAGAAGACGAAGAAGAAGAAAAATAAGTGAAGACTGAAAACATTTACATCCATAGAAATCAGGATTCCCACTTTAATGGTGCGAGAGGGAAATTTTAAGACCAATTTCCACAAAAGAAAATCTTGAAAATGAAAGCTAAAAACCTGTGAGAAGACATAAGACCTCTATAACAAGGCCTTGAATTCAATGGTTGTAAAAGACTTCAGGGCTTCTAACACTGTAGGAGACCAAGAAGGGATACAGTCAAATAAATGAGGCGGTGACAGCAGGAGAAAAGGGAGACAAAAAGAGGGAAAGGCTACGAGTGTGAAAGAACTGGTGAGCGGAAAAGTAAAGAAAGGGAGGACAGGAGGGAAGTGAATGGATCGAGAGAGCAGAGGTGTGCTCTGTATAGAAAAATGGACGTATCCAGCTGTCCCGTCCTACCCAAAAACCCTTCAAACAAACAACTACAATCAGGGCTGACCACTGTAGCATCCCCAGGCTGCTTTTATTCCCTGTCATTCATTCATTCATTCATCCATTTTTCCTCTCCTCCGGTGCTTTAAGCCTACCAATTATCATCAGTTGCCCCAGACGGCCTCTGTCCTTGTTCCTGTTTCAGCTGGCTTTTCAAACAGCTCTGCATTAATAAGCCAGTTGTTACAAATAAAAAGGGAGGTGAGCGGTGATTATTCAAAGCCCTGCTAAGAGACAGAAAGAAAGAGAGAGAGCGAGAGCCCATGTTTTACACCTAGGGTGAGTAAATGCAATTTATATGAATTGGTATGAAGAGTGATAAAAAAATAACAATAAAGGAGAAGAAGGCTGCGATAGACCTGGAAATGAAAAATCATTCCTGCTAAATACTGAAAAACATCCGGTGATCCTGACAGAAGAGTTAGAATCATCACAGAAGACATCTACAGTGCAGCTAAAGAAAATAAATTACTATGAACACCAGCTTGGGAAAAAATAAGAATGAATGATGAACATGTAGCTATATGAAGGTCACAGCAGATACAAGCAAACAGTTAATCCGAGCCGGACATCTGCAGCTCACAGCCTACATGATGAACATGGAGTTTTAAGCCACTTAAAAAAAAATAATAATAAAAATTTAAAAAAAAAAAAAATCGCATTTTGTAGTTTTGAAACCATCAGCTAATACCAGCTGGCATAATAAGGTGCATTTATAGGCATCCATACAGATACCTAGAAGACAGTGCTAACATACATCTGCAACAGTGTTAAACTATTTATACAAAACAATCAAAAACAAGACCAAAAAGTTTTTTGAGCCATCCTAATGGATCTTTTTCATATGAATGTCCTGCAAATAACGTAACAACAAGCCCTTTTCTACCTGACCCACTGTTCATATTTTATTCAGTAATAAGTGCGCCATTTAAAATGATTTACGTCCCTGTATTATATCATTTTATTCTCTAATGAGCATATATTGGGTCAGTGGGCATCATATGCATTTTCAACTTCAAGAGCCCCAGCTGACCGTGTACCTTTCTTGCCTCTTCTGTTTACATTAAAGCCGGGTCCAGTCAAGTTTCCTGAGAACTGCAATAATCAGTCACACTTTGTTGATGAGAAGACTAAACAAGCAGGCCGTGAATAAGAACAAGGCTGAAAGCAGGCCAATGGGGGTGAAAGGGTGAAGGGAAGATATTTCTGTATACCTACAATAATGTCTTGGGAGCCAATTAGGCAAAGTTACTTGTAATTGTAGAGATTGTTGTTGGGACTGAAGAGGAAAATGTGCAAAAAGCCTAATTAAACAAGAAATGAAAAATAAAGAAAATCACAAAATCACAACTAACAGTTGTGATTAACTAACAGTGTATATTAATCACCAAATTAATATACACTTTCCTGTGCTTTGCATCATCACAGGAAAGTGTATATTAATTTGGCGATTTCACCTCTAATTACGATACAGGAAATAAAAATTTAATGATCCAGCTTAAGAGCTAGCTCATATGTTCCCCAGAAAATAATTTATACTTAAAACACATGCCGTAAATACAAAAATGGTCAAAATGTGGCACTTGCAAATGACTTAACACCAAAACTCTGCACATAACCTGCTCCAGACCAGGTTATGTGTTTAGCCTAAGATGCCACAGTGATTTAACCAGGTAAAATAAAGAGCCACTTTTAAGACACAGAAAACTCAGCCTTCAGGATGGTAATTTTCTTCAACTTGTCTGTGTTTGTAAAAACCACTCACCTGCACACCTGAAGCTCTGAGCAGTGAGCCCCTTCTCCACAGCCAGACAGGTGAGAATACTGAGGAAACTGGTGGTGACCGACTGTCGCTTTGCTCTCTGTGCGTCCCTTTGCCTCCTGTCCCTGGATGGATTTGATCTCAATAGCACCCCTTGGAGACCAGGAGGTCCTACTCCTGGTTCTGTCCCTTCTTGTGCAGGCCTCTGTGTTCTAACTGCCTCCCGCAAGGTCTCCACCCACTCCTGGGCCTTGAGGTGACCATCAGCACGAAGTTTGAGTACCTCTGTTGGGAAAACAGCCTGAAAAAATTCCCCTTTCCCTGTCCATGGCTCTCCATTCTCTAACTCATGATCATGATGAACAGCAATGCAGGACGCCAGCGAGTACTGGAGAACAGGTTGGGACACAGACCCACGGCCTTCTGTAGGGAAGGCCTGGAGAACAGATCTGGTGAGGACAAAAGTGAAAGCCCGCCAGTTGTTCTGATCCGTTAGCTGGTACAGTAGACCGACTCTGAGAACGTCCTGGCACGACTGCGTGAACAAAGGCAGGGTGGTGGGTCTGCTCAGGACAACAGAATTAGGTGGAAGACAGAGCGATGCCTCTGCTGAAGTCGGGGTGTCGCTTTCGCCATCAGGCCTGGTGTCGAGCCCAGAAGGAGAAGGCGAAGACGAAGGTGACATGGGTACAGGAAACTTCACGACATGATGATTTTCTACTCCGCTTTTATGCTGACGATTCTCCTGCCTCATGGGTCTGGCTGCCTGCATCTTCTCCCAAATCAGCCGTCTCCACTCCATGGCTTCCCATTGGCTGGCCGTCCTCAGCTGAAGACGTGTGCTGTTGAAGAAGACAGCCTGGATCGTGCGTTGGTCTGCGGGCTGGGTGATCTGGCCGGGCTGGCTGCAGGGTGCTGGAGAGATGACGCTCTGGCAGTGTGACAGTGAGTAGGCAGTGCCCAGCTGGCGGTTGGCACTGCTGTCCAGAGCGTACAGGCGGAGCTCGCAAGGCGTCAGCTCAACATGGCAGGGTGTCCAGCGGCCTCGCAGCCCCTCACGCTGCTCCATCTCACACTGCTTCACCACACTGCTACTGCTGCTTTTATCAGCTGGACAGGCACAGAAGAAGAGCAGGGGAAAAAGGTAGAAATGAAACAAATGAATAATATATATGTTCAGAACAAGCAGTTGTTTTAACAAGGGCCTTTCCATTAGCAATTTACAACCATAACCATCCAAGTTTTAAATGGGGATCAAAAATGTATGTTTTTAACAATCCCCTCACCATCTGAGGCATGTGACTTTAAGAAGTAAACATCAACCTCTATACTTAACATCTGGCTGTCAAGAGTTCCTTTTGTGGGTGTTGGCAGCAGTATTGTTTGCATGGTTCAAGTTTAGCCTTTCATGCACATAAAAACTTAACATTTTTCATGCCCTACTTCAAGATTAGTAATTTAGTTTCTAATATTTTCTTTTATGTTCACTTTATGTTCCTTAGTTACTTTTTAACTACCCAATTCGACACTGGTTAAAACCAGTCAAGTGAAAATTATTTACATGGGAAACATCTCATGCAATACCCATATGGAAAAGATATATATAAATCTTATAAAGTTTTTATCTGTCTTGTATGAAACTTGTATGAAAAGCATACAAGAGTGAAAACACATATAAGATCCCTTGAAACATTATATAATGAAACTTGTATGTTTTGTATACTTACTAAAAACATATGATTTACTCATGAAAGTGGCCACTTTCATGAGTAAATCATATATGTTTTTACTATTTCTTTTCCATATGGGATAAGCTACTTAAACTACAATAAAGTTTTGCAAAAAAAATTCTGTAATGTGCGTTTCAATACCATTTGATAATCTTTTACCACTGACATTTGATCATGTTTAGGACTAATTAATAAAACAGAGCTCAACAATGCTATCTCTAACACAGCATGACCAGGTGATCACAGAAATAGTGTGTTGAGGCGTGCTGTTGAGAAAGTGAGTGGCGGGAACATATGGATCGACGCCAGAGGAGGCAATTGAGTCCACTGTAACTGCTATGAAGTCAGCTACATGCACACTTTAAAGACTAAAGGTTGGGAGAGATACTGAAAGTGGATTCTTTGTGGTTCTCCAAAAAGTTGATTCTGTTCATCTGGATGTAGTGTTTTGTGGGAGAAACATTTCATCACTCATCCAAGTGACTTCTTCAGTCTCAGCTGACTGCAGGTTTCAATCTTATAAACAGTACATTTGCAATGACTGAAACCAGCCCACTAAAGGAACAATGGACTGGGAGGTCAGTTCCTTAATCTTAATTATGCAAATTCTCATGACCATTGATCAACAACCACTGACCAAAACCCACTGATCAAAGACCACTGATCAATGGTCATGAGTACCATTCACAGAGAGTTGGGGAATGGCTGCAATCACAGCATTGTAAGATGGTGACAGATGTACCCCCTTAGGCCCCCTCCTCAATTCAGAGATGGTCTTTCCCTTTTCACGTAAATGGCCTCCTTGACTTCGCGCTCAAACCTGTCCAGGATGTGTACATCCTCCACATTGAAAGAGTGTCCACTGGCCTGTAGGTGTAAATAGACTGCAGAGTCCTGGCCTGACGAGGGAGCTCTTCTAGTTGTGCCATCCGCTTCGCCAGAGGTTGTTTGGTTTCCCCGATGTATAAATCCTGGCAATCCTCCTGCCACTTAACAGCGTACACTACATTACTCTGTTTGTGTCGGGGGACCCGATCCTTGGGGTGGACCAGTTTTTGGCGCAGCGTGTTTTGGGGTTTAAAAGCCACAGAGAAAAAATGTGTCTCAGCTGCTGATACTCCTGACACATATGGGATCACTACAGGTTTTCGCTTGGGCAGCAGTTGTCCTTCTCTCCTGGATCGGCTGGAGCTTTCTTTAGGTGTCTTTCCAACTTTGACAAAAGTCCAGCTGGGATAACCACATTTACTCAGGGCCTTCTTGATGTGCCGTTCTTCTGCCTCCCTGGCCGCTGTGTCAGTGGGGATGGTGAAACGCTACGTCCAGATGAACAGAATCAACTTTTTGGAGATTTACTTTCCTGGATGATTGAGAATCATCAAGACAATTCTTTGTGGTGTTTTCCTTTTATGGACAGCATCTATAGTGTGAACTCATACTGATAAAAGACCCGGGAGTCTTCAAAGCACTTAAAGAGACGTGAAAACTCCAAGCCTAATTCCAAGCCAATGACCTACCTCCTACCTTGACTTGCTTATGCAGCTTTTTCCTGCCACATTTGTTACAAGTCTAATTGACCACTGGACATATAATCAGGGCCGGTCAGTTTCCTGAAGGAGGTCGCTTATCATAGCCTGACTAATCAGACCTGAGCTTTTGTATTTTGGTCAGAGATAGCTATCCACGGGTGCTCCTCTGGAAACGTTTCTTGTAACGAAGGCAGGAAGAAACAGTATTGTTAAAGAGGTCAGTGGGCAGTCTGCCCCACTTTCCTAATCTGAAGGCTGGAGCCCACATTTTCTCTCAGATAATCCACTGTCTGTTTCTCAGAAAGTTGGTTTCACACTCGTTTTCCTTTTCTCTTTTTTCTCTTTCAGTCTTGCCCTGTGATTATCGTTAACTTTCTCATTGATTAAGGAGGGTTCAGATTAAGGCAGATTTCAGTGACCACAACATCTGCTTGGAAAATGCACTTGACCACAATTGTAGGGACTTACAGCAGATATATGGAGCGCTGTAGTGACAATAATGTTCTTGTCCAGACTTTGCCCTTATATCCAATTTCATTTCTCTAACTGTTTATAACCCAGTGTTAAAACTAAACTAGACTTTAAGCAAAGTGCTGCAAACTGGCATCTACACTATAAAAACAAACCCCAATCCTTTCACATCATTAAAAGAAGCCAACATCAAAGTGAAAAAAAAGCATATATATTTAGTTTTTTTAAACCTACACCCACTTGTCCTCCACTAAAAGAGGAACAGAAAGAACCACTTGCTATACCGAAACTGGTGACAAAGAGGTGAACTTTCAATGAGGCAGAAAAGATTGAGGACTGAAAAAACAATGATTTTATACTGCACCTGTGATTATTTGATATATTATTACAAAATCCATACTGGCTGTGCCTCAGGAACTGAAGCAGGTTATCCACTAATTAGAAGGTTCGTGGTTTAATCCCTGGGTGCTCCAGTCTGCGTGTCAAAGTGTGATTGGGCAAGATACTGAACTCCGAGTTGCTCCCAATGCGTTCATTGCAGTATAAATGTAGAAAAAGTGCTTGTGTGAATAAGTCATGTTGTATAAAGTATTTTGAGTGATCAAGTGGAATACAAAAGTGCTATATGAAAACCAGTCCATTTACCTTGGTTACATTTGCATAGAAAGTACTTCTTGTCCTTAGCCATTAAGATGTGGTCGGGACCTGCTTCACATCAAAATTAATTACACTCCTGCAACAATGGTTACTTACACACGTTAAAACTGACTATTTCCCAAGTGGAACATGCTGAAAACTCAATTTAAACATTGATGTACTCATGCTTTTTGACCTGACACACTTTAACTCGGTAAAGTGTGAAAGACAAGTTTTCTAAATCAATCTGACAAATTGATTTAATTGCTAACCCCCGCCACAAGCAGTCTAATTGGTGCATACTGCATTTTGGTTGAAAAAAAGCTAATTCTCTTAGAGCCCCTGTTAACTTAAGGGTGGCAAGTCCAGTGCCTCATCAATCTTATCAAAACAGCAGCTGACAGTGTCACTCTAAGTCTCTGACTTTGCATGTTAACAAACCTTTTTTGCTAAGGGAACAAATGAATATGCAAATGAAATCAGGTCTGGCTGATTGGCAGTCTTCACGCTTGGGAGGCTCGAGATGAGAATTAGGCATTGTGGTGAGGAAAGCTGCTCTGTTCAATTAGCCTTCATCTCTACCTGGTGGGTTTTGACATCACACACAATAATAGTCTAGCGTACACATTCAAGCCTTCAACCATAATTAACATTTCACTCTGTTGTTAAGTAACACTACTGCCTTTATGTTCATCGAGGTACAAACTCCTGCTTAAAACTACGTGCTGTTTCCAAGTTTCCGGCTATAAGTGAAGACCTATCCTACAAATGTACAAAGGTATACCCTTAACCTATTTTCTAGATCATAGAGCTTATCCTCACTGAGCCAGTACTAGCCTGGAGAGCACTTCAGCTATCGTTAGCCTCTTCCTTTAACCTGTTTTTAACGCTTTTCTTGGACGTTCAAGTTCAAACTCCCTAGATTGAGAAAGGGCAGAATTTCACTCGTGTGTCAAAACTAACTGACATTTATAACAGGAACTGAAACACAGAAAGCATGAATGGACACAGTCAGCAGAAGGCCCAACTAAAAGTAAACACAAGTAGGAATCCAAAGGCTGTGGCTCAAATGGCCAATCTTGTAATCTGTAGGGATTGTCATAATTTCTCAGTACTCTAATAGTCCTTAAAGTAGAAAGAATTAAAAAAACAAACAAAAATGAGGTCTGCTGCAAACTCTGCAGGGTAAACCTAGCATGTCACAAGTCTGCCATGACTTTGTGCAGACATTTGAGTGTGAATCATTTGTT
>NW_024582914.1:308717-336814 GCF_018398535.1 Haplochromis burtoni
ACATACATACATACATACATACATACATACATACATACATACATACATACATACATACATACATACATACATACATACATATAAGCAAAGCCTATGTGGTTACATATGCATGTATATTGTGTACATAAAAAGGCGATAATCATATCCATTTAGCACCTAAACATCCCCAGCTGTCACTAATGGAAAAGCCAACAGGCTACTTTTCTTTTTTAATGTGAATGAAGACACATAGCAAGGCGAGCTAAATCACTGTGCCTTGTGCTTATTACCGTCCTTTTCCTCCTCCTCTCTTTTCAATACACATCGAGCCAAACTAAATAGCCTGATGTCTTTTCACACATATGCTAATACTAAATAATCCTGCCAGTATCAGGGCCTGGGTAATTGGGTTGCCTCTTCTCTTGCCTCATTTGAGTCCATTTGCTGACAGGATTACAGGCTATTATCCCTCAGGATCCCTTAGGATCTCCTTAGTCCTTTAGATAGCCAAAACACACAAACAAATGCTGTGTGTGTGTGTGTGTGTGTGTGTGTGTGTGTGTGTGTGTGTGTGTGTGTGTGTGTGTGTGTGTGTGTGTTGGGCTCTCTGCCTGAGTAAGGACTGTCATAGCACAGCTGTGTCATTTCAAGTTATCATCATCTTCTGTCATTATTGCTTTCTCTGAGGATGCTTCAGCCTAAGTACAGCACACGCCCCGATCCGCAGCACAAATAGTGCAGGACTTCTGTCCTCCCAAAGCCTCTCAAAGGCTGAGAAAGCTTTTCAGTGAATGAACGGTCGATAGGAGCAGAGGAGGAGGAGGTGTGCATATTTCTGGCAGGTTCAATGAGTTGGTCACCAGAGGCCATGACATCATCTTCAATGAGTCAAAGCAACTCTCCATGCCACAAACGCCCAATTAGGCAAATTCAATCTGATTAAAGGGTCAGTTAACTCAAATTAGAAAACATATACAGATGAGAAAAACGGTGTAACCACTGACTGAAGTGAATAATATTGATTACCTCGTAACAATTATGGGCAGACGTCTGGGTCAGAGAATCTGACAGCTCGAGTTTCAAGGCGAGTGGCACGAGCACAGATAAATAACGAAAGCTGGGTTTTCAGGTACCTGCGACAGTTTCAACTCACAACTTTATCATTTCTGCTAACCTCTCTGACACGAGGTGGTTTAGAAGCTACTCCTCAGCAGGGCGAGGCATGCAAAGGGTCAACACTGTATTAGGCAAGAGTGTTTGTAACGTTTTCACTTACAGCTACACATCTCCTCACTTACGTCAGCTTGACTCAATAGCATGAAGTTAATTTCTGGATGTAAGTGATGGTATGACTTTTCAGATGATCTCCTCAACACAGTAAAGGCGGATCTATTTATTTATGTTGCTGAAAATCAGTAAAATGTACATTTAGAAATCTGAACTATAGTCTTTCCAGAAAGAATGTCCTTGTTATTCTGCACAACTCCTAATGCTCTTCCAACCTGTGTCCATGTTTACTCTTGATGAATACGGTCTCAAGTCTCAAGTCTGTGTCAAAACGTATTCTTGATTCTAAAGACATGGTTAAGTTATATCCACCATATGAAAAATGCTTTTGAAAATCTGTGACCTTGGTAACACATGAAGCGAAATAAATAACTTTGCGTATCAAATTTATTAGGTTTCATAAAAACAAGAAAACATGTATTTAGAAATCTGTCAAAAAAGTTGCTTAAAACTAAAAATTATTGAACCATCACAGTGGAATTTCTGTTTAGGAATGCTAGTAAATAACTGTAATTTGGCATCTTAATCCAAAAATAAAAATGTATTTTACTACTTTTTTCTAATTTTTTTTAAACAGTACGTTTAAAAATTCATGGATGGATAACACTAATTATATTTTATATTATATTTTAGTTATTTTAGGTCAGCTGTGGCATAAATCTTACATTGGTTGGTGATGTAAAAACTACTGGTGATTTAATAGGAAAGCATATACCTGTTGGCTCCAACACTTCATGTACAAGTACGTCACACTGAACTGTAGAACTACAGTTTAAAGTTTGGGTTCACCTGTAACTTTTCCACTAATCCACCACATAGTTAAAGAAAGCACCAACCCCTGAACAATCATGATATCAGATCATGCATATCAACATGTACCAGATTATAAATAAACTTAATTTGCACGTGAAAGACACATTTAAAAAGTTTACTTGTTATAATATTAACAAGTAAACTTTGCAAATATTTTTGCAAATATTAACAAAAATATTTGCTACATATTTTTACATTAGGCAAAGGTTAAAATATCAATACTACAATCTAAATATCAAACAAATGCAAATCAATATGCTTTCAGATGTGTGGCTACATGTTGGTGACCTTTTTCTGGATTCTTTCCCCGGGCTCTCTGTCCTGGTCGTTGTGTTCTTGGGCAAGACACTTTACCCTACCGCCCAGCCAGAGCGGCCGATGGCACGATATGGCAGCCTCGCTTCTGTCAGTCTGCCCCAGGGCAGCTGTGGCTACAACTGTAGCTGCCTCCACCAGTGTGTGAATGTGAGAGTGAATGAATAGTGGCATTGTAAAGCGCTATATAAAATCCAATCCATTATTATTATTTTATGCAATATGTAGCAAATATTTTTTTAAATTGCTGTTCAAAATTCATTCTGTCAATTAACTGTATATTAACTTATGAGCAGTGACTCACCTTTTCAGCTCTGCCATGGAGCTGGACTAAGCTGTTCACATTAGCATATATATTATATTATCCACAGTGTGAACATGAACTCACCCTCCTGCTGGTGGTTGAGGATCATGTTCTTCAGGGTGTTGCAGTCCACTGTGGGCAGACCATTGTCGGTGCAGGCAGACGGACGGTAGTGGACATCTGACCTGGACCGGCTGTGTCCCTTCTTAAACGCAGAGTTAGATGAGGAGTTGGTGGTGTTGTTGGTACACTCGTTGGTATGGGCAGCCAAGTCATTGGTGGAACGCGCTCGGCTTCTCTTGCCGTGCCTCAAACCCACTCCTAGCCCCAAAACACTGACGTTATCGGCCCAAGCTAGGCCTAGAGGTCCCACCTCCGGCTGCTCTCCAGCTAGCAGGTTCCAAACGCCACTGGAGCTCAGCTTGCCCAGCGCTGCATTAGATACCTCCTGCAGCTGCTTCGACTGTCTGGCAGGCTGAAGGTTCCCTGTTTGAGCCTGGCTTGTACCTTGGCCTTGTATCCTATCCATGCAGTGGATGAAATCCTCTGTGGCCTCCAAAGCTGGGCTGATATCACCCACCATGTCCAGCTGCTCAAGACCCTCCATGGCTGTACCAGGACAGGCTTTCCCTGAGCTGGAAATCTTACAACTAGACAGCTATCCAAAAAGGGTTTAAAATCCCTGTTAGCAGAATCTGCATGGCCAATAAACAAAAATCAGCTGTCAGTTGGACAAACGCAGGTGTTTTAGGTATGCTGACAAGCTAGTAACAAAACAAATCCCACGCAGTTCACAAACTTCAAAAACTGCTGCCTTAAGCTGCGATCTGCCCTCTGCATGAAGACAGTACCCTCATCCAGGCTACAGTCTTCTATTTTTTAATGATGCTCCACTAGCTCTGCTAGGTGAGTCAGTATATTCTCCGGGGAGCTACTGCGGTTTCATGCCAGGACTGGCAGGAGCTGGGACTTTCCAATCCAATCTGGGTGGCAAACTACCTCACGCAGCAAGATACACTCACATTTGGGCGCAAAAAGCAGCAAAGTCCTTCTCCTTTGTCTCAATTGCTGAGGGACTAGAGTCAAAATCATACATCAGCTGATTTACACTCTTCTGGCCAATCGGGGGCATCTGGGGCATCAGCTGGATGGTGTTTGTGGCTTGACTGTAACAGAAGGGAAGAAAGAAAGAGGAACTTGTAAAAGAGGAAGTATGCAAAATAAGCACGAAGACTGGAAAGACAGCTGACAGTAAGAAAACTTGCTGCTCATTCCAGGTGCTTTTGTGAAATTTAAATAGAGTCTCTGTCAAGACTAAAATTATGAAAGAGGGTAATAAAGCATCTAGTTAAAGTTTAAACATCAAACCACCTACCCACCTACAGGATCTTCATCACACTTAGGCCAAAAAAAAAAAACCCAACTTCAGATTCCGTCTCAGCAAACAGAAACAATCATCATTCCTCGTACTGGAATAATACTTGACTTCCTCCTCAGCAGATTATCTCTGGACTGAGCGGACAGAGAGGAAACAGGCCTGGGTGGGGTTCCCATCCATCTGCTTGACTGCCTGTCTCTTCTGATTGTCTCCACTCCTCTGTCGAGAGACTCCCTCTCTCTCCATATATACACACTTCTTTCTTTCTCGTTTGTGCTCTCTCACTCTCATTGATTTTCCCCTCCTCCACAGCTCAGCCTCTTTTACTTTTGTCCACTTATGAATTATTTAATGGCCATTGCATCATTGAAACTCATTTTCATGGAGCAATTTGCCGGTGATAATTTGTTGAAAATAAAAAAAACCCAGAACATTATCATGGGAGGGAAAATGTCAGGGATTTTCTTAGCTTTGCATTTTTACGTAAGATTTATTATATGTAGCACATGTAAGCGAGACTATACAGTCGACTATCACAAAGTCCTAGAACATTTGCTGCTGGTAAACACTACATTGCACAGAAATGACTGAGCCCTGGATTTTCTTGATTACTTTTAAAAATTATTATTAACTATCTAATCTGACTTAAAAGTTTTCTCACAAGAAAGAGAAAATGCTTTAAAAAACTACATTAATAAGTTGATGACATTTTGCCTTTAGGTGAGGTAATGTCAAAATCACCATTAATATCCCTTGCGATGCAGTGATAAACACACTGGGATCAAACATTCATATCTGTAATAAAACGTGTAGTCGCTCTAAACCAATTCTCCAACACATTTGAAATCATCATAATTTTAAGACTATGGGTGGCAAAGTGAACACAGTTAACCAACTTTCAGTGAACAATTTCACTGGAAGAAAAAGGTGGTCAAAAATCTAATCAGAGAAGCTCGAAATATGAGTCTCACTGATTTATTGGTGGGGCAATATTAGCTATTTGCTGATTTATCAGTGTTGGCATTTATAACTGCAAATAAGTAACAATTTAAAAAGAAATGGGAGAAACATCCTTCCTCCATCCTACAAGTGTTGGCTTTGCCTATTTTGTCCATCAGAGGGCTCTCTGCAATGTTTGAAACGCCACAAACACAACACCCAGTTGATTCAAGCAAACCCAAGCACAGTAAATAAAGAACTACCCATAGCAAATGCTATGACAATCTGTTTAGGTTGTGTTTTTGAAAGAAAAAGCTATAAAAAAAACAACAACAACAAAAAATGGATAGATAGAATTTAATGATCGAAGTTAGATTGCACCAAGAATTCACTGCTGTGTACATCTAGCAAGCACTGACCACCTTGTAATCCATTTAATTGGCAACACTATGTATCATCTCTTATGAACATATTTACCATGACATCATCTGCTTGCAGATATAGCTGTGAGCTAATACTGCATCGTCATCAAGGTTGATTACTCATCGAGCTTCCCACTAAACTCCTGTTGACTCACACATGCTGACATAGCCCTACAATCAGCTCAGTACAATGCCAAGAAAGCAAAAAGTAAAAACCAACCTTTCTTTAATGGTGGATGGACTTTGGTAGTGACACTGTTGGAGATGTATGATGAATTCTAACTAGCAGAGTAACATAATTCTTCAGTGATCCAACATCCCTTCAGGTTCGAGTTCAGTTGGGGGAACACCATCTGCTTTACGGGAGGATAAAAATCTAAAAACACACCTCCAGGCTCTGTAAGAGTTGTCTCACCGAGATGCAAACTGATGGAGTGCTGCAGTACATGGCCTCACATCAACGATCACCTGACCTCAACCCAGCTGAGGCGGTTTGGGATATGTTATACTGCAGAGTGTGGAAAAAGCACTCTCTGTGGCACCTCCTTTAAGACAGCTGGATCGTTTCCAGATTAAAACATCATGAACCTGACGGAGAAACAGCCATGAGTGTGCAAAGCCGTTTGCACAGAAACAAAAATGAAAATCGTACTTTTTTTAAACTGGCAAGCGGTTACATTTTCATATCTGCCAGAGATGAGGTGCACATCAGGTTCCACTGGGCTCACTTTTGTCACATCTTTAATGTTATACTGAGCTTTTATTTCGATTGAGGCTGCAGATTTAAACATTCACAACTGTAGAACCAACCTAGGGATCCAATTACACAAAAACATGAGTACTGTGTGAATGACTGCTTTATTGCTGAGTGTCAATCCTTCCTCTCAAGATTTCATATACGAGTTCTAAATTATTTTATATAGAACTCCCATATCCATAAGTTAGACCAACGGACTTGAACACACCAGCATATTTAACGTTTTAATTAAAAAAACCGCAAAGCATTTCATAGATGCTTGAATGCATCACATCTATAAGGATATTAGCTCCTTGTTTTAAGCAGCTTTCGACAATAATTATGCTGACATTTAACTGGGATAGCAGGTACAGATGAAAAACTATCAGCCTCAGCCCTGTGCACTTCAGTTCACAAACACACAGTCAGCATCACTCAGCTGGAAACACTGACAAAGGTGAAGCCACAGTTAGACATTCCGACACTTACATGAATTTGCTGCCCATGTCAGCTCCCCTAACGCGTCTAGTTCATCGTCTAAATTCTTTCGAAATAAATGTATGCAGAAAGTCGATGGAACACTCCTAAAGCTGACTGAAAAAAGGCCCGTGCTCATCCCCAGCTAAAGTGATGTGAGCCGGGGCTAGTTAGCTCCCAGCTAACGCTAGCCTCTCTCCATCCTTGATCAATGTCATTTAAAAACGAGATAAAACGGCTCACTTTTTCAAATGTGCACCATCGCATGGCGCTAGTGCTTTACTGGTGTTTTCAGATGGAGGAACTGGTGCCCTGCACAAGCTATATCACATACTTCTTGACTCACCTTACTGTGTTTACCATTATGTCATCTGACAGTCCGTCAACGAAACACTCCTCTGGGTGCAACTCGGGTTAGCGGGATAAAGGTTCCGTGTAATATTTGACTATTGTACGCAGCATGCGCCACAAATACACACATACAGATACACAATGTAAACATTAGTGAAAATATAATATGAAAAAAAAATTATTGAAAGAATTTGAAGAATTTATTACATAGTGAAATCAGCAACAAATTTAAATCCAACCTCTTACTATTAAGTTATAAGTTATATGCAAAACCAGATAAGTGTCTCTTTTGATCAACTTTTATTTAACCCCTGAAAAACAAGCAAACCAATAAACAGAAACTTCTTCATAGTAAGTAGAATAAAAAAGCAAATACATATTTTAAAAACATTTCCCTGAAAAAATATACACATACACCAAAAACAACTTCAGCAACAACAACAATGATAAGTGCTAAGAATTGCAAAAGGCTCTGAGCAGCAATTTCAAACCGCGCAATATGAACAATATTTCCAAATGCTTTCCTTTTTACTTTTTCACACCTTGGTTTGCGTGATTGGGTAGAGGATCAATAGGGGGTCCATGTCCCTCTTCGGGGGACACTCCACTATTTGACCTTAGAACTGAAGAAACTTCTCGGACGAGAGGTGAAAAGTCTTCAAGCACCTTAAAGAAGTCCAGACACTTTTCTTTCCAAGCTCCTTAGACTACAATGACCTGGATGAATGAGAACCTTCACAGACATATTTTTCCTTTTTCCCATTATTTTGACATTTATTTAACCAGATAACACCATCGACAGAACAAAGAAAGAAGAAAAAGCACAGAAATATATTACAAAGATGTGCTAAAAAAAGAAAGAAGAAGAAGCCACAAGGCAGTGTACTCCTGTTCGTCCCAAGCCCGGATAAATGAGTAGGGTTGTGTCAGGAAAAGCAAAAGGTATACAATCTTTGCTAAACAGAACATGCAGATAATAAACAGGGGAAAAAAATGTGGGCCTACAATAGTGCCATTGGCTAACGGGTTGCAAGTGGAATCTACGCTACTGTTGGCTGAGGGCAAAGGAAGAGGAAAGGAGAAGAAGAGAGCCCAGAGAGGTGGAGGTATGCTCTGGAGAGAAGAGGAATGAAAGTCAGTAGAAGCAAAACAAAATGTGTTTGAATGAGAGGGACACAGGTGTAACACTGCAAGGAGAAGTGACAGTGAACACAGATGAGTTTAAGTATCTGAGGTCAACCTTCCAAAATTTGGACAGTGCACAAGAGAGGTAAAAAAGAGAACGGAGGCAGGATGGAGTGGGTGGAGATGAGTGGCAGGGGTGAAAGATAGCATAAAGATAACATCAAATTGAAGGTTTACAAGATGGTAGTGAGACCTGCTGTGATGTATGATGATGGTGACAAGAAGACAGGAAGTGGAGCTGGAGGTAACAGAGCTGAAGATGTTAAGCTTTTCATTGGGAGTGACCAAGATGCACAAGATCAGAAAGGAGTTCATCAGAGGGACAGCTCTGATTAAGCAGTGTGGAGACAAAGTTTGAGAGGAAAGGCTGAGATGGTTTGGCCATGTGTAGAGGAGGGATGGTGGAAAAGAGGAAGACCTCAGAGAAGATGTAGCGAAGAAGGACATGCAAAGTGCTGGTGTGACAGAGGAGGATGATTGGAAGAAGGTCAGACGGAGGCAGATGATCCTGTATGGTGACCCCTAAAAGGAGCGTCCAGAAGAAGAAGACAATGCTGAAGATTAAAACCATAATAATCACGATCATCGTCATCATCCGGTCGTTAAGTCTGACGTCACTAGCCGTGCCTGGGCCTAAACTCCGCTGCAGGTCCATATATCAAACGATCACTATGGCATTACTGAGAGTTGAAAAACTGTCTAAAGTCTTTCATCTTTAGTACCAGGTGTAACAGTTGAGTTTAACATCCAGGCATCCATGAAAACGGAATTTATAACATTTAACGGCGTTAGAAGTTAGCAGGAAGTTAGCTCGCTAGCTTCTATCTAAATACAATATAGCATGTCCTGACTGCGGGGTTTTGGAAACAAATTAAAACGTACAGCTCTGCTATCACTTCCAACATAAATGAAGACAGAAAACTAAACAGCAGTGACGTTTGTAGGGTTACTGAAGTTGGGCTAGCTGGTATATAATGATGTGCTACGTGACCGCTAGCGACACAGCTATGTTAGCATAATATAAACAAGCTAACTTTTTTTCCACTCGATAAAAGTTAGCGTGAGTGTTCTCGGTGGTCAGAAACAAATGTAATCGCATGGCAGGATGCTGTAAAAGGACCAAACTTCAGCCAGGAGAACAACTGAGATAATCCATCCACAATACGAGGTTAGTCATTCATATACTGCTGCATGGGCTGGGCTGTAGTTACATCGTAAGGTTTTAAAAACTGAGCTTAAATAAATGATTAGCGGTAAAAAAAAAGCCGAGGGAGGTCAACAGTGATCACTGACTTTTTTAGGAGCTTTTTGAAATTAAATAGAAGAAAATACAAAACATTAAACATGTTAACAACACAAAAGCCATATTAAACGCAGACTACTTTAGGCCCGGAAGTAGGATTCTTCACGTCATCACTTAACGACCGGATTAAAACACTAGAATTACTTTGCATTTTCTAACATAAAAGTTTCATAACATTTCTTAAAAAAAAAAAAACAACTCTTTTCCTCATTTCGTTGCTATTTGTAGGTTTTTGAGATTTCCCCAGCAGCCATTCTCCATCTTTCAGTGACGTGTTCTGCATTAAACCAATTCTGTTGCACACAGGGCACTTCCATTATTTTCATTATCATGAAATGGGATAAAAATCCATAATAGGTGTGATCAATACCACACTTAGTAGCAGAAGGTAGTGCATTTACTTAGTCTTACAAAGAAAAGTTCATGACATGCGTCTACACACACAAATCTGACCAAGATGGGGAGAGGACCAAAGAGAACAGGACAAAGAAGAGGTGGAGAATGGTTTCCAGCTAATGGGGTGCTTGAAGCTGACCCAGCACCCAAAGTGTCAGTCCAACAGAGAGAAGCACAGTAATTCTCCTCCAACCCATGTTTCACAGGGGCTGAACTGATGTATGGGGCCAACACAAGATGCTTTATTACAGACACATTGAATCAATATTGTCCCTTTCCAAAACCATTGACATGTAGTTTCATGTATATTGTTTGGGGGAATAACTGACACTCTGGCTATATGAATACTTTGACTAATGGTGTGTAAAACACAAAGATAGGTAAGAGGTTCAAATAAATGCTTATAGAGCGACAGACAGAATCATAACTGTACAAGGATTCAGGGACCTTTGGGTTATGCAGGTAAAAAATTTGTTAATTTTGCCTTTTCAGTGCTGGTTGATGATTTGTTTGTTAACCTAAATTAAATTACCTTGAATAAGTTTGGGCTCTTATTTTGAAATAAAGGCGAACAGTATGAAATATGTGGAGTTAATAAACCATGTTTAGTATCCGTGTGACTGGTTTAATACTGGTTGTCATAAGGAAAGAACCCAGCATGCTCTGGGGCAATTGACTCAGCTGAGTGTGTTTCTGCATTTTCATTGGTTACTTTCTTCACAGTGTTACTTTGATATCTGTTGAAAAATTTTTTTTATCACCAATGAATATTACATACAGTGTATCCTAATGCTGGTGCATAATAAGTTTAGCTGCATAAAAAACTGATATCGTGTTTTTATTATGCCATTTTCCTACTTCTGTTTGTTTAGAATGTGGAAGGAACCACCCTCTTCAGATGTTATCAGTCCACTCAATGGACTTTATTACCTCTAATAACATCCACTGGATGATAACATCCGAAGGGAAGGGGAAAACATACATGCTAAAAAGAAATTGTGTTGGGGTTTTTTAAGCATGTTTCAAACATATATTCAGCTGTTAGATGGAAAGCTGTTTCTAATACATTGCAAAACCCAGTCACACTTGGGCAGCACCAATAGTTAAAACCTATAACACATTTATTTAAATTTACATCAGTAATCAAAGGATTCTATCAACCAAATATTTACTTTTATCAGTCATGTTTCTGCTTGTGTAACATCAACATCTCAACAAGTTTACACCAAAACTTTTTGCAGAATTTCTGATTTGCTTCAGGAACATATTCTTGAAATTATGGCCCCATCAGATAAATAAACTGCAGGTTCTAGTGTTCAAAATTGTTTTGAATTTCATCATGAATGTTTATAGGTAACTCTGGAACTTAAATAATTATTTTGCAGAAACAGTCACAATCTTTCTAAAATCTTTTTTCACCTTCAAAATAGTCAGTAGACACACTTCTATTAAAAACTCATAAAAGGAAGTTATTTGGTTCTAGATGGGGGAGGGCAGGTTTACTCAGGGTACTCAGGTTTCCTCACACAGTCCAAAGACATGCAGGGTTAAATGGTGATTCTATACTGACCGTGGATGTGAGGTCGATAAAGTGATTGATGTGCATGGAATAAACAACTATTGCTGAAATGAGACTTGCACTCTAAAGTTCTTTGAGTGGTCAGCAGGTTTAGTAAAGTTCTCCTAATGCAAGTACTTTATCTTAGACACTCTACTGTGCTTGTGCAAAATGTAAAATAATGAAAATAGGATGTTAATATTTAATACAGCTGCAGTTGTGTTAAACACTATTATGGACATAAAGCAAGCTTTCAAATTTCCCATTTGAGAAAAAACCCCAGTCAGACTGCTTCTCTTCATTTTTGCTCCAAAATGCTTCCTGTATAAGTTGTGAGGAAGGGGATCAGGACTAGGAATGGTCTATTCTAGAAATTATTGCAAAAACAAAACAAACAAACAAACAAACAAAAAACCTTCATCTCAAGTTTTAATTAAAGTTTTTGACACTCTGGTTTAGAAGCCTCTTCATGGACAGATCGTTTTCTGCCTTAAATGTCAACACTAATAATTCAGATGTGAATATGACACTTCTGCTTTTGCTATATTTCAACTGAGCAGCTGTAATTCCATTTGTAATACCAATAATAGTAATATAATTATAGTAATAAGATAATAGTAATAATTTTGCATTTCCTAAATGGATGATTAGGCATCGTTATTCACACCTAAGTCATCTGTGTTTGCTGCAGTGTATCTGAGCATCAGAAATCCTTTTAGGCTAAGTGTTTGTTGCTGAATATGTGGACTGAAGCAACAATTAAGCATCATCTTTAGGAATAAGACCGTCTCTGTCCATCATTTTCCATCTGAGAGCAATCTCCCGTCTCCCTTCCCTTGACTTATGGACTCTTGTCTCTCACCGTCCTGTCAGTCTTGCCTATTTTCTTTCTTTCGAGCATACCATCTTGTACTGATGACTAAATTATGATTAGATTTAAGGATGTGCAGCGCTTTCATCTGTCTAGTGTGTTGTTTAATACTGCTCCCCCTAACCCCTCTCGAACCACCACCCTGACCCCCCAAACACACACAACACAATAGACGTCTACCTCGACTCACTCGCGCGCTATTGAAAAGAAGAGTGGCTGATTGGTCCCCATGGAAACACTGTGTGCGTATGTGTTTTGAGGTAATGTTTTTCCCTAGTTGAGAGTAAGCTGAACGTGCACTCTCAACAAACATAGGACAAATTTTCTATGCAAATAATCCATAAGCAGCACACTGCACTGGTCTCATTTTGGTGAGAGGTTTGTTGGTCAGATCACCTGAAAGACTTCAGGCGAGTTGAGCAATATGCTGCACACGTGCTGGTCTGTAAGAAAAAGCAACAAGTGTATGTTTCAGTGGTGAAAAAAAAGGAAGCTCAATCTCAAGAATATGTCTGTGAAGGTTCTCAGTCATCCAGGTCATCGTAGTCAAAGGAGCTTGCAAAGAAAAGCGTCTGGACTTCTTTAAGTTGCTTGAAGACGTTTCACCTCTCATCCGAGAAGCTTCTTCAGTTCTAAGGTCAAATGGTGGAGAGTCCCAGATATAAACCTAGTGGGAGTATCCCCCCACAGAGGGACAAAAGGACCCCCTGATGATCCTCTAATCGCCTGAGCCAAGGTGTGAAACTGGGTGTGGGTCCCAATCAGCCAGAGTTTGGGTGAGTTCATTGTGAAACCTGGCCCCACCTTATCATGCGAATTCCTGAGTCAGATGGCCCAGGATGTGAGTGGTCGGTTAAGGCGTCTGGGAAGGATCTCAAAACTGGATTATAGAGCAAAGTTGGATGTACGTCAAACACGCTATGTCAAAGTGTCCTGTGTTTTCGAATAACTCACTCACTGTCTTTGCACTGGAAACAGCTTCAACAGCATCCAAATAAATAAATTTAATGGCTGTGACACAGGACCCCACACACACGGGTTATGCTTAGTGTCTTTTTATTTTGACAATAATCTGCGGGTTTTATTGGGACCCGCCTCGGACGCAGCCACTCTGTCTCTCTGCCAGGATCATCTGCTCCATCTCACTGTGGGAACACAAAAAGACATCTCCCTCATTAACGCAGTCCCGTACACCTGTAAAATATTTTAAAATCAGCTCTTCATTAAATGTGTATTTTTTGCATGAGAAGCTGGACACTTTGACACTGATGCTTGTTGTCAAACTGAAGAATGGCTGCTTGTGTTTAATTTTTACTTGCCTATATTTTGAGCCAACCACTATTTTTTCAGAAACCAACTGAATAATTATTTTTATATTAAACTAAGCAAATGGGGAGCTTACAAGTGTTTTTAAAAAAAAGCAAAAACTTTTTTTCTTTTTTAAGGTAACAATAATTTGTTCTCTTAGTTGCTCAGGAGGTAGAGTGGGTTATCTGTTGGAAGGTTAGTGATTACTCTGCCTGTGTGCTGAAGTATCCTTGGGTAAGATAGTGAACAACAGGTGTCCTTGATGTGCATCCATGTGTGTTTGTGTGTGTGTGTGTGTTGGTGTGTGTGTGTGTGTGTGTGGTTGTTGGTGTGTGTGTGTGTGTGTGTGTGTGTGTGTGTGTGTGTGTGTTTGTGTGTGTGTGTTTGAAGTCTGTGAAAGTTGTGTAATTGGGTTAATAGGCGCTCTGTTTAGAGCAGAAAAGTGCTATAGAAGTACCACTCTATTTACCATTCACTTGTCAAAGCCAAACGACCACATTAACCATAATGCAACAGGGTATCTGGCGGTTTAGTCAGAGATGTAGTTATGCATAATACTAGTGCTTAGAGTTGTTAGGCTGAAGCAGAGATTAACTACAGAGGAACCTCTCAGATACATTTATTCTAATTTATTTTACTAATTACATTTTCCCCATAAGAGGACAAAGACACCCATAAACAGAGCTGTCACAGTGGGTGAGCAACAGATGAGTGTATATCTCTGTATATCGACTGGTTGTCCTGGTGAAGCTAAGCCTGAAAACTAACCAGGATGTTTTATGTGAATACCTTCTTTGCAGCACAGGAGGGATTTATCTGAGTTTGCTGCCACAAAAACTGATTTTCTAGAGTGAGGCCTGTCCTACCTGGTGACCATGAAACATCCCTCTTCTCTGTGTACTGACAGTAATATTATGATGGAAGATGGCAGCAATGTAATATAGAAATGCTGTTCTGCTATTTGTTTTTTATATTTCACTGCTGTGGAGATCTTTTACAAAATGATCTTAAAACACATGAGGGCTGACGATTTCTGACTAATCTGGATTAGCGGGCACGTGTATCACACACATACAATACCAATGTGTGTCTGTGTGTACGCATATTTGCGTGGGGTTGTGTGTTCAGCCCTCGAACCACATGTCTCATTCACACCTAATGATCACAGCCTCTCACTGGTTGCCATCTCTCCTCCCAGACCAAATCCAATTACTGGGGACAATAGAAACCAGCTCTGGGCTCAGGACTCCATCAGCTCCTCTGTGCTGCTGCTCCCTGCTCCAAGACTCCTGCTGGACACCTAATCATGTCAAGGGTCCACAAGGGCCACGAAATACACCTGTCTGCACACACACAGCCTCACAAACACCACACACACAAAAGAAAGTAGAAAAACACAAATACAAATAAAACAGGGTTCAAAAAAAGCCTGATCTGATCTGAACAGACAACAAAAACACAATTAAGCAGAGATATTTAAAACAACAACAAAGCACAAAAAACCTAATGTGACACAAGCAAGATACAGGGTGACATAGGGCACTGCTGATTAAACAAACCTTTCCTATTCTTTGCAATGGACACACAGTTTACAGCATTACAAGTTCCAGTGGCTCCATCTAGTGGTCCTGACTTTTTCCTAGGAGCACTTTTAATGTTGAGGTGTCGTTTTTTTTTTATTTATTTTTTTATTGTGTGTATGTGTTCGTGCCTTGTCATTATATCTATAGAGAAAGAGAGGTTAGAGTTACTGTTGCAAAAACAACAGTTGAACAATTTCAGTATACAAAATGAATGTCTATAAATCATTTTGAGTCAGTAACCTCTAAAATATCCCGACAAATTCTATTAGCATGGATACTTTCGATAAGTGAAAGGTCTTTGACTGAGGTTCAGATCTTTTATGTGATTTCTTTGATTAAGGAAGTTTTTCAGAGAACTATGAACAGAAAGAAAGTTTAAATTCCTTTTGTTTTTCTTTTGGAGATCACAGCTAGTTTCAATGGTTTTGTAACGATATTAATAACATCTGAAACATTTCACTTCCTCTAATGATGAAAAACAAGTGATTGAAACCAGTATTACTTTCACAATTTACATGACCAGTGCGGCAGAGCTGACAGAAACAGTCTGCAGCCTTCGGAACGATGGAGGAGATTTACGCTAATGTGGATTGTGCCAAACTTTCCTACCCAACACATTCAACAAATTACACAGGTAAGAAAGAAGTGGCAGAAAACAAAACAGATGTATTTTATCATTTGTGATGATCTTTAATCTTTTGTACAGTTTATTAGCTTCACTGATCTTTTCTTTTTTTCAGGTCCAAGGAGCTCTAAGAGGGGTTTCAATTTAGTTATTATTCTTTCTCTGGGCCTGCTGAGTTTTTTCCTGCTGATTGGACTCATCATCCTTGGTGTCAACTGTGAGTCTGGTTCTTCATTTGAAGAGACTCAAAACTCTATCAGCCTATCCTGAAACAACTTTAAAAAAGTTTAAATATTTTGACTTTAATTCACATAATTACAGACACAGTAAGTATGAATGAATGATGGAAGGAAGCAATGTTTTGTGTTTCAGAAGCATCCATCTCAATCTGTTTCAGACTGCAACTCCTTACGTGATTCAGCAGCAGCGTTCTCTGCCATCAGTAACAACCTTTCCTTCGTGACTGAGGAGAGAGACCTGCTCCAGGCAAACCTCACTGAGAAAACCAAGGAACTTGAAAGGCTTCAGATGATGTCTAAACAGAGTAAGTCTTTGGATGTGCTGTTAATATTTAGTTATTGAGTCTCTTTCTCTTCTCCTCTTCCCCTCACCCCCACACGTGGTAGTGGTAGATGGCTTCCTCTCTCTTAGACTTCCAAAAAGAGATTTTTTTTTCCCATGAGGCCATCACACACCCAAGTCCTTGGGTGACAATTTCCCAGGCCTCATGTGCAAACCTTTTGGTTTGGGGGTTGTCGCAACAAAAGAAAATGACCACATTCCTGTCGCAGGTTGGTGCTGCCTGCAAAGGAGTTTCTGAAAATGGTCCTTCGAGCACCCCATCAAGGGACTCCAAGACAGTTGAGGACTCTGAGCTGCTGCTTGGTTCATAAGCTTCACCAGTAGCAAGGATCCATTCCCCAGCCTTAAGGTCAAAGTCTACTTTAAAGCTTGGGAAAACCTCAAGCTATAGGTTCTGACTGTCTCTGCCAGAGACTGATTATAACCCGTGCTGTGTATTTGCAGGAAGTATTTGTAAACCTCCTGCAAATGCTCAGACTCCTTCCCTACCAGAGAAGTGATGTTCCAGGTATCTAAAACTAGTGTAGTACAAGCAGTTTATACCGGTGACCAACATTTTGTTGTGTTGTTGTGTGTTGAGTGACACAAATTTTGGTTACTTTCATTATTAGTATGAGTAAATTGGTGCTGTATTTTGTGCTCAATCTTTCTTTCAGAGAAAACGTGTCCTTCAAGATGGAGCATGTTCAGCTGCAGCTGTTATCTCCTCTCTGAAAGGTCTGGTTCCTGGGATGAAGGTAGAAAGGACTGCAGAAACAAAGGAGCAGATCTAGTGGTGATAGAGAGCCCTGAAGAACAGGTAAAATGTCTGTGTGCATGTGGGTGTTTTTTCTTTCATATTTATAAATGTGTGTCAGTCTATTCAGAAAGTAGACCCAAATTAAAATTAAATAAATAAATAAATTTTTTACGCTGAATGTAAAGGTCCAAGATACAAAAATGTAAAATATGAAGCAAATTTAAAACCAAACCAAAACAAACAGACAGCACACAGGGGAGAAAGCGAGACAGGATCATATATTCTTCAGGGCAAACTAAGGAAGTTGAAATCAAAAGGGAATGAGACACAGCTGAACAACATCAAGACAATCACCAGACAAGAATTAAAAGTACTAAGAAGACACAAGGGACACCAACTAATGAGGTCAAAATACCAACAGAACTAAGCTGAAGGCAAACAAGAAAACTCACACACATAACATATAGGTGTACACTGAGTAATCTGAAATATTTAGAATCTTTGTTTGCTGGAATCCCATGATATGTCCATGTGGATATATCAGCACATTATAACAATTATATGGACTACTATCTGTGTGATTATTTAGATTTCAAAATAACTACGTAGAAAACTGCTGCTTTGAAGATTACTTCCTGCTAAAATAAGTTTAATGTAATGTGGAGCAACAGAGTTAGAATTTGTGAACATTTCATGATGGCAACATCCTGCCCTTGGGAGGGGAAAGCAAATAAAAATGCAGCCTAGCAATGATGTATAAGTTGTAATAACACCATTGTAAATGATATATTAAAAGCTTAAGTTGTATCAAGTGAAATCTTTGATCATTTTCTATGTGCTCAGATAAAACTGAAAAACCCCACCCACATACTGAACTATATTGTCATTTAAATAGAATTTCTTATTGTTGAATAGAACTACCTCATTACACTCACTCAGAACCCAACCTGGATTGGTTTAAATGACAAAGAAGAAGAAGGAAAGTGGAAATGGATAGACGGAACTCCTCTGACTCTAAAGTAAGTCTTCACTCATGCAGCATATTTTCTACACATGTAGAAATGACCTCATTAACGGACTTAAGATATCACTGAATAATAATAATAAAAATAATTTTAAAGATTGAGTTGTGGCATTTTTGTATGGCATATTATCACCTAAACATTTTACTCAACACCAGTAGAAACTAAACAAGTAACAAAAATAGACACTACTTTTGGCACTTCCCTGATCTAAGAAACACGAAGATATGTGTACATATTTTGCAAATTGAGCAACCATTGTTGTTTGTTTTTTTGTGTTTTTGTTTTGTTTTTACATTTTTAGAGTTATTCTACTGAGGATAGGTATCCAGCTTATAGAAATCCAATCCAATCAAATCTAAGCTTATTTATTTATTTATTTAGGACAGTGCATGTTAATGAACATAAATGTAAAAAATTTTTTACATGAATGTAAACATACCAGATTATAGCCAAGGGCTAATTTCCATCTGTAAGCTAAATCCACTATGGCTAAAGTTGGTTTATTGTCTGTAGATCCTTTTTTTATGAATATCATTTATCAACTTGTAGTGCTGGTTCAATGGTTAGGCTTAACAAGAGCTTCATTTGCAGAGGGCTGTTGTGTTAAATTTCATTCAACGTTTTTTTATATTAATTTAGTTAATTATTTGTGTTTCAGCATGGTCAGTGGAAATTTAGAACTTTTTACACAAATACTTTTGGAGAGTTTTAATTATAGTTTAAAAACATGGCTGAAAGGTTCTCAGGTATGCAGTTATTAAGCACAATAATGAATGTGTCACCTCCAGTTGCAATTCTACTGCATTAATTAAATGTTTATTATATTCTGGTTGGAAGCTGGTTGGTTTGATTTTCAGTTGGTTTTTTTGTTTTGTTTTTTTGTATACAATAAATGTGTTTGACATTATCCCTGCTAAATGAATAACAGAAATAAATAATAAATAAATAGTTAAATGAATAAATTAAATTCCCTTCTGATGCAGAAAAGGACATGGTCCTGCCAGCCTTATTTTAACTGTTTTATTCATATAATAATCTCATTTATTTTATTTTATTAAAATAACCACATGCATTTTTGAAAAGCATTTTGACTGAAATACAGTTATGACTGCAGGAAACTGGTTCCATAACCCATGCTGTGCATTTCTAGTATCTTTTGATCTCCCCCAACAGCTGGGGGTCCTTCCCGATTAGAGGGACCCCAAGCTATTTAAAGAAAAACCCTAACCCTAACTAACAGTCACAACAATCTTTAGCAGACAATATATTCCCGCTAAGTAGAAAAAAAAAATCACATCACCGAAAAAGTATGTGATTACTTTTTAAAGATGTTTTAAATTTAAACAGGAACACCACTTGTGTTACCACGATGAGAAGTAAAACTGGAGAAAGATGGTGTTACAGCTCCGAGGTAGCTTTGGGCCCTCAGACGCACACACTCATTTTTTTTTTTTTTTAAATGACATCAGAAACAGCAGTATGCGACATTACGTGATGGCAGAGCTTCAGTTCATCCTTTGTCATTTTTTTTTTTTTTTTTTTTTTTTTTTTTTTTTTAAGAAATAGGACAGGGGGAATGAATGAGAGAAAGAGGGGGAGAGAAAGAAAGAAAACCAAAGGGGAGAAGAGACGGTGAGAAGGGGGGGAAAAAAAAAACAACTCCTGGGTCACCTGTATGGAGAAAAAAAAACAAAAAAACAAACAAACAACAAAAAAACAAACAGAGGAGACAGCAAACAACAAAGAGCAACATAATAATAGAGAAAACAAAGCACCATCACAATAAACTAGCTAGTCATAGATATCAATAGTTACTGAATAATAAACGATATTGTGCAGCACGCAAGATAGACAGCGCACAGTGTGCTTTGAGGCAGCAGCCAAGAAAGCTTTAGTCCGCGTCTGTGAATACCCATGTGTACACCTGTGTGCATACCTGTGTGGATCAGCATGCTTGCATTCCAAAGGTTTCTCCATGTAATGATCTGCTAGGGAGTGTGGGGGGGCCACAGCCCCGTCCTCCAGGGTGTGAAGCGGGTATGGAGGAGATCAAAACTCCAGACATCCAGAGGCCCCCAGAACACAAGAGACCACGGAAGACCAACAGAGGGGCAGCCGCGCCACTGTTCCAGTAAGAGCTGAGGAGAGTCCCAGATGAGGGCTCGCCCAGCAGCCGCGGAGCAGAAGCCAGGGGGAGTTGCAGTGACGCGCCCGTGAGCTCCGCCGGCCCCCAGCTGTGCCTGAGTGACCGAGCCCCAGGCCGAGAGGCCGGGGGCACCCCACCTCCAAAGGGGGCCCGAGCGAGCCCCAGGCCCCAGGCCCCGACAAGCGGCCGCCAAGGAGTGAGCCGGTGTGTACCCGGACGCCCACCCCCAGACACAAAGAACCACCAGCACACCGACACCTGAGGGAGTCCGCCACCGGCAGGGGAAGTGGTGGTGGGTGGAGATAGGCCTCCAAACCTTGGAGGGCCTGAGGTGTCCCCAGAGAGGTGGCGTCTGATACCCAACCTGACATATAGACACAGACATACAGGCACACACAGACACAAACATCCATTCCCACCCTCATGCTCTCATGTGCACTCACTCCACACTCAACCAACGTGGAGACAGACATAAAGAGACGCTGTACACACAATCACACTCCCCAAGCGTACTCTACAAACCGGGTCTAGGTACCCTTGCCCCTGGAGGGGGGAATTGCACCCAGACCCAGGTGGTGTTACCCTTTTCCCTGCGGTGGGGAGAGGCAGACCACCCCGACTCCGCAGCAGCAGGGAGGCCCCACACCCCAGACCGCAGCCGGACGGCCAACTCCTCCTACTAGCCCTCCCGCTCCAGCAGGCCGCAGAGAATGGGGGTGGGAGAGGACTCCAAACCTCCCTCCACCCGCTCATTGTAGTGTTGATGCATATGTGATCTAAGGTGCAATTAAAACCCAGGAGGGCATGGAGCTACCTGCCATTGTGGGTGATTTTAATATCCATGTAGATGCACACACTCATGCAGGAGAGACGGCCTCAGTGATGGACTCTGCATCCTCTACTTTACCTCTAATCTCTTTCTTCTTTAACGCACAATTAAAATCACTCCAAAAGAGTGTAAACTTACTGAGGAAGTCTCTAACTTGTACACATTTGTACTTTTACTTGTTTTATGAGTTATTTTTAAGAAGAGTAAAGTTATTCTCATAAAGTTTTTATTCTTCTGTATTTATTCTTTTGTATCATGTACCACAGTCATACTAAACTATACAGACCTGGTGAATTGGAGAAAACAAAGATCACACACACACACACGCACATATATATATCATTCAGCTTCAGCAGTATTTCTATTCATCTTATGAATTCCAGTCTAATGTCAATTCACTGAGTTCAGTTTTGGTCTTAAACTCCAGAGAATACCACCTGGTTCAACAATCTTTTTATCTGATTATTGGCAAAATGTTTTTTTCTGAAAGAAGAAAACATTTTGTGTCCTTGTCAGAAATCAGATCAATTTCAGCCTCAGGCAAAATTGAGCCCAAAGAAACAACAACAAAGTTTAGTTCCTCTGGATTTGGAAAATTGTTTTATCACTCATCCAGGTGACTTCTCCAGTGTCACGGATGAGTGATGAATGTATCTCCCACTGGTAACCATTGTGTCCAGTTAAAGTCAATCAACTTTTTTAAGGAGAGTTGTTAGATGCTGTGCTCATGAGGACAATGGGTTTTAACTTGCAGCACAACAAAAAGCTGCCATACTGATCAACGATCAAAACACTTAATTGAGCAGAATTAAGGCAAAATGTAATATCCTCATATGACACATCACACATGACCAGCATTGTTCTAAGAATACAAACTTTCTTATTGGAAGTTTCCACAGCTGCCAGAAAGGGACAGATTTCTGGCTGGTCTTAATGAGTGGTCGTTGCTCTCTCGTTTTCTCTGGAATTGCTGCACGGAGGATGTAACACCCATGATAAGCGCTGAGGTTTGTGTCCTTGTCAGAAATCAGCAATGCTCAGCTTCCAGGTAAGAAAAAGTGGAACCAGAAGATATTCAAATCCATCTCTCCACAGCTGCTGATTAATTCTACAAAAAACAAAGTTTGTTAAAAACACTTGCAGGTGAATCACCACTGATTTATCACTGACATCCATTTGCTCAAAGATTACTGACAAGTGGATAACTAGAATATATAGTTTATAATTTCAACAATGTATGATAATAAATATTATATACTGACAAAGTGGTAAACTAGAATATATAGTTTATAATTTCAACAATGTACTGTAAAAATGGAACTTTATATGACAAAGTGGTGCTTGTGGAATTTTTAACAAGGACCCTACAAAACTTTACAGTACTCATGCTGCCAAACTTTTGACAGCTAGGTGTGCAGTTCCTGCTTTAAATGCATTCAAAATCTAAGTGATAAGAGGCCAGAAATGTTTGAACTCGCTTATGAACCTACATCACTGAGGCCATCTCTCCTGCATGAAGTCCAGGTGCTGGTTTTCCAGTGTGTGCGTCTGATGGCCCAAAGCTGACTCAGAGCTGTAACACCATCAATGGCTGCAGTATGGCACAGATGTGGGTGTGTACTCATCTCCCAGAGGAGTCCAAATCATCATCAAATAGCCCTATAGACACAAAAACATGTGAAAATATAAACAACCAGACTATCAGCAGTGATTTAAGTACTTTAAAACCTCTGAAAATCATTTACAGTATATATCACAGAATTTAAGGCCTTTATAATCACAGAGCATACAGAGAAAAGTACTAAACTGAATCAATTTCAGCTTTCGTTTCTCATGATGTACATTGTATTAATAATTAAATTTCATTATCTGTATCTTTACCACACATTTGCCACACAGGTGTAGATACTATAGGTTCAGAGAATGCTTACATTGCACTGATTAGAATATACTGGACATTCAAAGCTAAGATTCAGCGCACTGTGTTGGAGGCTGGGATTTGATGACTTCATCATATATACAACCTTTGATCATCGTTTATGTCCAGTTGAGAATGAATCTGTGCACTCACATATTAAATGAACTGAAATCAGTAGTGTGATCTCCAGTCTTGATATAAGGAATGAGAGAATTGACAGCTGTTATTTTAATCAGCCTGTCTCAGTTGTTTTAACTCTAAGTACCATAGAGTAATGTGGTAACATCTGGACTGACGAGTTTACTGTCAGCATTTTAATCACTAGTTTAAAGGCTGTAGGCTGCAGCAATTGCTCTAACACTGTATACAGATACATGTAGATACAGACCAGACATACTCTTCAGTTATGCAGACATCCAACTTTTAATACAAAGATTCAAGTTGAAACTATAATACAGATACATTCTGATGACATAGAAAATTAAGCTTATGCATAATTTCAATAAGGAAGATCTGTAATAAGTCATTTGTCTGCTTCCTGTTGGCTGCTAGTTTATATCTATTCATTTTCCAGCACAAACTCAGTACTGACAGACGCTGCCGCCATTGTTGGAAACTGGAATTGGCTGTCCGCGCTATGAATTCTGCGATATGGTTTTTCAATTTTGTTGTCCGGGTGGAAAATTGGGAGAAATTCGGGAGAATGGTGGCTCCGGGAAATTTCTGGGAGGGGCACTGAAATTCGGGATTCTCCCGGAAAAATCGGGAGGGTTGGCATGTATGGTTGTCGCAACATCACTAACCTTGTCAAACACCTTAGAGTAAATCACATCACAGAACATGACGAGCGTATGTTCAGGCGAACTGAAGAGGAGGAGAGGGACAGGTGCTGCTAGGGCGAGACAGACGTCTCTCGCGCAGTCCATTAGTGATGCAGGCAGGCAAGCTGTTCAGATAGTGCACAACTTCAGTTTTTTTTTATTTCTATATGATGAATCCTGCATTATTAAGTGATAAGAACAAGTAATCTGATGTCCTGTAATCATTATGACGCTATAATTTGAGATACAATAAATAAAATAAGTTTTTGTACAAAGTATCGGTATCGGAACAGTATCGTCGATACCACCCTGGATATTACTTGGTATCGGATCGATAAGGAAATCAGTGGTATCGTACATCACTACTAGGGCGCAGTGTTGAGCTTTTGTTACCTAGTGGCTACAAAAGCCAGGAAGTACCAACAACCGGATTTGGTGTGTGGTAGTAACAGGTAAATGAACATTTTCTTTTTTTATTATTTGAATATATATGAGTGCTTGTGTAGAAATACACAAACAATACACATATGATTTCAATTGTGTCATTTAAGTGATCATGGTAGCTCTGTTTTGGAAGTTCAGTTAAGGCTAGAAATGTGTTTTGGAGTTTGTACGTGCTTTGTCTGTAGAGGCCATCGCATATATTTATATATAAACATATCTAAATAAAACCACTTTTTTTTTTTACATTAGTAACTCCTTTTGTGCATAATTTCATATTATAGTTAATAATAAATTAATTAAAGCAACAAAACAACCTGAAAAGCCGATTGAGAGCCGAAAGAGCCGCCTCTTTTTAGTGAGTCTAGCCGAATTTCCGGGGATTTCCGGGGGATTTCCGGCTCTTTTTAGAGAACCGAGCCGGTTCTCTAAAAAGAGCCGGAAATCCCATCACTACAGCCCGCCCCCTCTCCTTTCTCCTCCTCACCGTGGTCACCCTGTCCCAGCCTCCATATTGCTGAAAAGGCAAATGAGTTGGAACGGCTTCAGAGTTTGTCAAAGCAGAGTGAGTATGTGTATTTCCTGTTGAAATTACTTGTGTGTGTTTGTAAAAGTTAATAATGAAAAGCAAGGATTCACTTTCCAGGTATTGTGAAAAGTCCTTGTCTCTTTGTGCCTTAATGAATAGAATTTTTGAATTTTTATATTTAAATCTAAAATTTTGAGGATAAAGTTGAAATTCTGATGAATGAAGTTTAAATACTATTTCAATAATAAGGATGAAATGCCAAAATAACCTATCGTTTTTGTCAGGGAGTTTTTAATGTTTTATTTGATTGTGCTTCAAAGCGAATGGATGCTTCAAATGTTATGTTATACTTATGTTCACATATTTCACCAGACACAGTTTTCTGTTGAAACAGGAAGCTGACCCTGTGACTCTGTGACTTTTACCGCAAGAGATGAGTACAGAAATACACATCCGCAGAAGTTGACTTGCATTATCTTATTCTTAGAAATTGACTTGTAGCACACACACTTTGTGACACACACACACACACACAGCTTACACACAGACAGCATCAGGACCTGCGTAACAGGAAATGTGATTATATTTGCATATTGACGATGTAACCTATAAAAGTAAACGAATACTGCATTCGGTGTGTCTCTCTGTCTGAGATTCACCCGTGCCGCACGTTATCAATCTCAAGTGTCTCAGTGTTGTTTACTCACCTGACTGTTTGTTAACTGTAAATCTCTGACAGTTTTCAGTCAAACTGTTACTGCCTCTTCCTTACGGTGGGTCATGCTGGAAAGTCTCGTTGCCTCGCCACTGTTAATGCAGACCTCAGAACAGTTAAGGCATTGTTCATAACACAGATTCACAACAAAGACACTCAGATAATCAAAACTTTTTTTTCTTTTCAACATTAATTTAAGACGAATATCAAATAGTTTTCTACTTTTATCAAAATCGTACTGACTTTGGAAAGAGTACTACACAAAAAGAAAAGACATCTAGTTTAAAATCAAAACAACTACTAGCTAAGTATTTGAACAACTAGAAAAAGCACCTGCTATCACAACTACAGATTTACAAGGTAAAACACAAACGCTATGGAGAGAGGGAACCGAGATGTCAGGTCAGGATGGAGATATCATAATCCCCACACTCCGAGACTGACACTCCAAGCCCCAAGAACAACTGGTGCATTCAAGGTGTGGAATATGAGAGCACCTGAAGGAGAAGAGTGTGTGTGTGGTTTGTGGCCCAGCTGCAGGGGAGGGGTGAAGCAATGTGTTTATGGTGTGGTGTCAGATCAGTGCAGGTCATGATGATGGTCTCCATCATCTAATCATGCCGTCCCTACTTGAGTAGGTCGGCGGGACCTGACAAGAGAACTGTGAGGTGTGTGCCGATCTGAAGCTGGAAATCCATGCAGACGAAAGGAACAAGAAAAACACTGCAAATAAACATTTGAAAACTTGCAATGCTATGTGCGTCAGGTCCTTTTGTGTTACAAGAAGATCAGGGCTATGGTGGAAACCTGGACCCTCAGTGCCTCAGTGGCTGATTACCATTAGTATGTGAAGTACTCTCCAAAAGTCTATTTGAAGATGTGAATTTAGCATTATGCATAATGCCTACTGTAACCATCACTGAAACCACAGAGAGTTAGACAGACAGAAGTTAGCCCACTATGAGAACAGCTGAAAGGAGTGATGAAGAGAGGGGTTCCTAAGAAGTACAACTAGGTGTCCATACCTGACTAAAAACTGCGTGCCAAGCAAAGACTCACAGTCTTAGCTAACTGTTAGAAAAAAAAGCAGTAACTCAATACGGCAAGACCAGGCTGACCAACCTTTGCACCTCTTGGATTAACTGCAAGAAAGCCAATAAACTCAATGCCTCACAAATGGATCTTATAATGCCCAGAACCACCAGGACCCTAAGAGCCTTCATCAGGAATTCAGTGGAGATGTGGAGAACAACACTACAGGCCAACTTCAAGCAAACTGTACAAGTCATCATCAAGTGCGAGATTTACCAAAGAGATGCTGTGACTCCACTGCTATTCTGCATAAGCCTGTGTAGTCGGAAGGTAACAAAGAGAGGGAAGGTAGTTAGAAATGAGGGGATTGCACTACCAGAAGTCAGTGCTGCAGACATTGTGGACCGCTACAAGTACCTGAGAATCCCACAGGAAAATGGGAAACACGAAGAGGCCTCTTGGAAAACTGCAACCAAATAACTGCAGAGAGTAAGGCTTGTCCTGAGGAGTCAGCTGAACAGGAAGAACAAGATATAAGCAATCAAGCCTATGCCCTGCTGGTTGTCAGATACCCTTCTGAGATAATAAATTGGCCACAGGAGGAGATGCAAATGGAGAGTCCTCTTTATACACAGGGTTCAGTGCTAGGACCAATTCTGTTTACATTATACAAGCTTTCCTTAGGCAGTATCATTAGAAAGCATAGCATGCATTTTCATGGCTATGCATATGACACCTGACTTTAGCTATCCATGAAGCCAGATAACACACATCAATTAGTTAACCTGCAGGGATGTCTTAAAGACATAAAGACCTGGATAAACTCTAATTTTTCTCCGTCTATATTGAGATAAAACTGAGGTTATTGTCCTTGGCCCTAAAAATATTAGAAATACAATAGCTAACCAAATGCTTACTCTGGATGGCATTACTTTTGTCTCCAGTAACACTGTGGGGAACCTTGGAGTGATTTTTGACCTGGATATGTCCTTCAATCCACATATTAAATAAATATGTAGGACTGCTTTTTTTCAAATGTGAGGCTGAAAAATATGTGAAAAGTGTGGTGTGTAACACTGGTAACTTAGATCTGTCACATCCTTCATCAAAATGAGCACACAAACAATTTGGTTCTAGTGCTTTCACAATTTTATTTTATGACACAATTTGTTTTATCTTGATTCTCCAGCAGGACATGTGATGTTTAGTTGATCTAACTGACAAAATATGTTAATATAAAACTAATTTATATTAACATAATAAGTAATAGGTACTGTTAATAACTATTAAAACTACTGTTTGATGTTTCTTGTTTGATGTTTCTTCCAGAAAAAACGTGTCCCACAGGATGGAGCATATTCAGTGGTAGTTGTTATTTCCTCTCTGTAAGATCTGGTAACTGGGGTGAAGCTAGACAGGACTGTAGAGGCAAAGGGGCAGATCTGGTGGTGATGAAGAACTCTGAAGAACAGGCACAGTATGTGTATATA